>NC_134704.1:50000-60000 GCF_043290135.1 Rhipicephalus microplus | reverse complement strand
GGTTAGGTTAGGTTAGGTTAGGTTAGGTTAGGCTAGGTTAGGTTAGGTTAGGTTAGGTTAGGTTAGGTTAGGTTGGGTTAGGTTAGGTTGGGTTGGGTTGGGTTTGGTTAGGTTAGGTTGGGTTAGGTTAGGTTAGGTTAGGTTAGGTTGGGTTAGGTTAGGTTAGGTGTACAGAAGCCGCCGAACACTGAAGTGGGTCGAACTCTTATGTGCTTTCTAGTGGGTCTGCCCAAAGAGAATGCCGCTCGCGCGGAGACCCCGTGTAATGGCCGTTACTGTCGCCATTGTGTAGACTCGCTGTGTGCCGGCTAATAAACGCCATAACAAATTGGTGGAGAGTGCTACGATCCCCTTCGATGCCCTTGGAACTACGCTCACGTACGCTGCAATCTACCATGTCCCACGACGCCTCTCAGCAAACACCTCCTCCCATGCCACCCCCATGTTCCGGTGTCCCCAGGATCCGCGATCCACCCATCTTCACGGGCGCCGATGGCACTGACGTGGAGGACTGGCTCGCCATTTACGAGCGCGTGAGCGTCCCCAACAAATGGGACGAGGACGGCAAGTTGACAAACTTGGTGTTCTACCTTGCGGGCGTTGCAAGTTTGTGGGACACCAACCACGCGTCCGAGTTTGCAACCTGGTCCGGTTTCAAGACTGCTATCACCAACGTTTTTGGCCACC
This sequence comes from Rhipicephalus microplus, assembly GCF_043290135.1. NCBI lineage: Eukaryota > Metazoa > Arthropoda > Arachnida > Ixodida > Ixodidae > Rhipicephalus > Rhipicephalus microplus. The sequence continues at coordinate 59,313 of NC_134704.1, read as the reverse complement.
CTGCCGTTCGCAAGCTGCAAGCCGAGCAGCGCTTACGCGAACGCGCTCAGCAGGCCGGTGAGTCATTCACCAGTTACATTGAAGATGTCCTGGACTTGTGCAAGAAGTCGAACGACAGCATGTCCGAATCAGACAAGATCCGGAACGTCATGAAGGGCATTGACGATGATGCCTTCACGATGCTGCTTGCCAAAAACCCAGGCACAGTAGCTGAGGTCATCACGCTGTGCCAGAGCTACGAGGAGCTCCGCCGGCAGCGTTCGATGACCCGTCGCTCCACATCACGAGATGCAGGGCTTGCAGGCTTGGAAGCGAGTTGTGATCAGGTGGCACTGCTGGCAGATCTCAAGTCCTTCATGCGTGAGGAAATCGCGCGGCAGTTCTCTCTCCTGCCCTTTGCCCACCCACCGGCTGCTCAACAATCGGCCCCTACCATTCTTCCACCCATCCGCCGAGCGATTGAGCAGGAAATAGCGGAGGTCATGCCTGCGTACCACCCACAACAACTTCCGGCCCCTGCACCCCCAAGTTACGCCCAAGTGGTCACAAGGCCGCCTCCAGTCGTTCAAGCGCCTGCACCAGTGAATTACGCCGAAGCTGCCGCACGACCTCCGTCCTTTGCAGCGAGTATGCCGGCTGCATATGTTGGCGCAACCCCTCAGCCTCATTTTCAGCCCACCATGCAGCCTTTCCAGACACCGTTCCGGGCGAGACCCACCCCGGCAAACCGATGGCGCACACCCGACAACCGGCCCATCTGCTTTGCTTGCGGTTACGCCGGTCACGTAGCCCGTTATTGCTCTCGACTACAGCCGGCTCCCACTTCTCCTGTTGCTGGTCACCTTAGCCGTTCGTATAACGAGGAACTGCCGTCTGTGCCACTGTCGTCTCGCCCAGGTCCGTCTGCTCGAAGGTCGCCGTCTCCACGACGTCGGTCTCTGTCCCCCATGCGGCCAAATTCTTTTGCTCATGAGCGGGAAAACTAGTCGTCGCAGTCCCAGAGGCAAGGACTGCGACGCTATCGCATTGTGAAAGCCCTCAGAGCCGCCCATCTAATGTCATTGACGTGCTTGTGGACCGTGTTCATGCATCTGCTCTTATTGACACTGGAGCTGCGGTATCAGTTATGAGTGAAAACCTTTGCCGCTTGCTTCGAAAAGTGACGACGCCGATTTCTGGACTGTCCCTTCGTACCGCTAGCTCACATCGTATTAATCCTACAGCAGGCTGCACAGCTCGCGTTGTCGTTTAGGACGTTCTGTATGTCGCCCAATTCATCATCATTCCTGCATGCTCTCATGACGTCATCTTGGGATGGGATTTTCTCTCCCGCAACGACGCCGTCATTCATTGTGCCGCCGCCGAAATTGAACTCTCGCCCTTCTCGCATTTGACGCCAGAAGACGGTCCCTCGACACTGAACAAGATTCTTGTGAAAGACGATACTATAGTGCCTCCAAGCTCGACGATGGGCATATCGGTCTACTGCACCGGTCTCTCCGACACAATTGCACTTGTTTCGCCATCCTACCGTGCTTCCAGGAGGAAAGGGTTGCTAGTACCTTTCGCGACCGTGCAAATCACCCAAGGCAACGCCGCTATTTTTGTGACCAACCCATCCCCGTACACTGTTACCTTGGTTCAAGGGGAATGTCTCGGCAGAGTGGAAGCAGTCGACGACGCACAAGTCCTGGACGTATCCGAAGACTCGCGTTGTCCAGATTCACGTACCATCAGTGCTGTTTCTACTTCTGACCCATCATCTCCTGATGTATTTGGCCCATTCATTGATGACAACCTTACGTCAGTGCAGCGTTCCCAGCTTCTAGACCTGTTGCAAGAATACCGTTCTTCTTTCGATGTCGGGCGAAGTTCTCTCGGTCGCGCGTCCACTGTCACGCATCGTATTGACACTGGTGCCCATCCACCATTACGGCAACGTCCATACCGCGTGTCGCCTGCTGAACGCCGGCAAATTAACGAGCAGGTTGACGATATGCTCCGACGCGACGTCATTCGGCCCTCGGACAGTCCATGGGCGTCTCCTGTTGTTCTTGTTGCGAAGAAAGATGGTTCTGTGCGGTTCTGTGTGGACTACAGACGGCTCAATAAGATCACTCGCAAGGATGTCTACCCACTGCCGCGCATCGACGACGCAATTGACAGCCTTCACGGAGCCCAATTTTTTTTCTTCTCTCGATCTGCGCTCGGGGTACTGGCAAGTACCCCTGGCTGATGACGCTCGACCGAAGACTGCCTTCATCACACCCGACGGCTTGTACGAATTCAACGTCATGCCGTTTGGTCTGTGTAATGCACCTGCGACATTTGAGCGCATGGTGGACACCGTACTGCGCAACTTGAAATGGCACACGTGCTTGTGTTACCTCGATGACGTTGTTGTCTTCGCTCCAGATTTCTCCACCCATCTCCAACGTCTAAAAGAAGTTTTCGCACGTGTGAGCAATGCCGGCTTGCAACTAAATCTGAAGAAGTGCCGCTTTGCAGCACGCCAACTCACCATCCTAGGGTACGTCGTGTCCAAGGATGGCATTCTTCCTGACCCAGCCAAGCTTCGGGCCGTGGCCGAATTCCCAAAACCTGCGTCCGTCAAAGAACTGCGTAGTTTCGTGGGCCTGTGCTCATACTTCCGACGCTTTATACGAAACCTCGCCACGATTATATCACCGCTGACGAAGCTCCTCGGAAGTAACGGGCCCCTCAATTCGTGGTCGTCAGAGTGCGACAACGCGTTCTTGAAGCTCCGCCACTTGTTGACGTCTCCTCCCATTCTCCGCCACTATGACCCTACGGCCCCAACAGAAGTGCACACGGACGCCAGTGGTGTAGGCCTCGGCGCTGTCCTGGCACAGCGCAAACCCGGGTTCCCTGATTATGTTGTGGCATATGCAAGCCGTACGCTCACAAGAGCCGAGACAAACTACACCGTCACGGAAAAAGAGTGCCTGGCAATCGTCTGGGCTCTTACAAAGTTTCGACCCTATTTGTATGGTCGCCCATTCGATGTCGTCACTGACCATCATGCACTATGCTGGCTGTCATCATTGAAGAATCCCTCAGGCCGCCTCGCCCGTTGGGCTCTTCGCTTACAAGACTACGACATCCGCGTCCTCTACCGCAACGGACGCCAGCATGCTGACGCCGACGCCCTCTCGCGCTCCCCTCTGCCTGAAGCTAACGTGCTCTGCTCAGTATCCTCGGTTGTTGTTTCTGCCATTGATGTTGACATCATCGCTACCGAACAGCGAAAGGAAAATTGGATCGCCCAACTGATCGACTTGCTCTCTGATCCGTCCGCAACGCCATCCACGCGTGCCTTGCGTCGTCGAGCTCACCATTTCGCCATTCGTGACGGCCTCCTACACCGACGCAATTACGACGCCGATGGCCGGCAGTGGCTACTCGTGATACCCCGCAGTCTGCGGTCGGAGATATGTGAATCCTTCCATTCTGATCCACAGTGCGCGCACTCTGGGGTATTCAAAACCTACCATCGCATTAGACAACGCTGCTTCTGGCGCGGGATGTACCGCTACGTCCAGCAGTTCGTTCGCTCCTGTCTCGCTTGCCAACGCCGCAAACCATCCGCACACATGTCACCAGCCGGTCTGCAACCGCTACCTTGCCCTGACCGTCCGTTTGGGCGCATAGGTATCGATTTGTACGGACCACTTCTTCTGATGTCCACTGGCAACCGCTGGGCCATCGTCGCCGTAGATCATTTAACACGATACGCCGAAACCGCCGCTCTCCCTGCGGCTACTGCGCGTGATGTTGCGTCCTTCCTACTACATCGCTTTATATTGCGCCACGGTCCACCCCAGGAGCTTCTCAGTGATCGAGGCCGTGTCTTCTTGTCAGAAGTCGTCGATGCCATTCTCACTGAGTGCCATTCTGTCCATCGCAAAACTACTGCTTACCACCCGAAGACGAATGGTCTGACCGAACGCTTTAACCGCACCCTCGGCGACATGCTGTCGATGTACGTCGCCGCCAACCACACGAATTGGCATACCATACTGCCCTTCGTCACTTACGCCTACAACAACGCCCCTCAGAGCACGACTGGTTTTTCACCTTTCTTTTTGCTGTACGGAAGGCACCCGTCACACACCATCGACACGATACTCCCGTACACGCCGGATCCATCGGAGTGTACACCTATTTCCGAGACCGCCAGGCTTGCTGAAGAGTGTCGCGAGCTTGCCAAGACTTTTACGACGCATGAGCAAGAGCGGCAGAAGAGTATTCGTGATGGCTCCGCCACTTCTGAGCCCACCTTCCTTCCTGGTTCCCTTGTATGGCTCTCAATCCCGACCTCTGTAGCTGGCCTTTCTTCCAAACTACTCCCGAAATATGAAGGTCCCTACCGTGTGATCGAGCGCACATCTCCGGTCAACTATCTTATCGAGCCAATTGAACAATCTTCGGACATGCGCCGCCGCGGGCGCGACATAGTCAACGTGGAGCGTCTGAAGGCTTACTATGACCCGCTCGTAGTGACAAGCTGTTAGGTCGCCAGGCGGCTCCCTCTTCGACCCCGGGGTAATTGTACAGAAGCCGCCGAACACTGAAGTGGGTCGAACTCTTATGTGCTTTCTAGTGGGTCTGTCCAAAGAGAATGCCGCTCGCGCGGAGACCCCGTGTTTTGGCCGTTACTGTCGCCATTGTGTAGACTCGCTGTGTGCCGGCTAATAAACGCCATAACATAGGTTAGGTTAGGTTGGGTTAGGTTAGGTTAGGTTAGGTTGGGTTAGGTTAGGTTAGGTTGGGTTAGGTTAGGTTAGGTTGGGTTAGGTTAGGTTAGGTTGGGTTAGGTTGGGTTAGGTTAGGTTAGTTTAGGTTAGGTTAGGTTGGGTTAGGTTGGGTTAGGTTGGGTTAGGTTAGGTTAGGTTAGGTTGGGTTGGGTTGGGTTGGGTTAGGTTAGGTTAGGTTAGGTTGGGTTAGGTTGGGTTGGGTTGGGTTGGGTTAGGTTAGGTTAGGTTAGGTTAGGCTAGGTTAGGTTAGGTTAGGTTAGGTTAGGTTAGGTTGGGTTAGGTTAGGTTGGGTTAGGTTAGGTTGGGTTGGGTTGGGTTAGGTTAGGTTGGGTTAGGTTAGGTTAGGTTAGGTTGGGTTAGGATGGGTTAGGTTAGGTTAGGTTAGGTTAGGTTGGGTTAGGTTAGGTTAGGTTGGGTTAGGTTGGGTTAGGTTGGGTTAGGTTGGGTTAGGTTAGGTTAGGTTAGGTTAGGCTAGGTTAGGTTAGGTTAAGTTAGGTTAGGTTAGGTTGGGTTAGGTTGGGTTAGGTTAGGTTAGGTTGGGTTGGGTTGGGTTGGGTTAGGTTAGGTTAGGTTAGGTTGGGTTAGGTTGGGTTGGGATGGGTTGGGTTGGGTTAGGTTAGGTTAGGTTAGGCTAGGTTAGGTTAGGTTAGGTTAGGTTGGGTTAGGTTGGGTTAGTTTGGGTTAGGTTGGGTTAGGTTAGGTTAGCTTAGGTTGGGTTGGGTTAGGTTAGGTTAGGTTAGGTTAGGTTGGGTTAGGTTAGGTTGGGTTAGGTTAGGTTGGGTTAGGTTGGGTTAGGTTAGGTTCGGTTCGGTTCGGTTAGGTTAGGTTAGGTTAGGTTGGGTTAGGTTGGGTTAGGTTAGGTTAGGTTAGGTTAGGTTGGGTTAGGTTGGGTTAGGTTGGGTTAGGTTGGGTTAGGATGGGTTAGGTTAGGTTGGGTTAGGTTAGGTTAGGTTGGGTTGGGTTGGGTTAGGTTGGGTTGGGTTGGGTTAGGTTAGGTTAGGTTAGGTTAGGTTGGGTTAGGTTGGGTTGGGTTGGGTTAGGTTAGGCTAGGTTAGGTTAGGTTAGGTTAGGTTGGGTTGGGTTGGGTTGGGTTAGGTTGGGTTGGGTTGGGTTGGGTTAGGTTAGGTTGGGTTAGGTTTGGTTGGGTTAGGTTAGGTTAGGTTGGGTTAGGTTAGGTTGGGTTTGGTTAGGTTGGGTTAGGTTAGGTTGGGTTAGGTTAGGTTGGGTTTGGTTAGGTTGGGTTCGGTTAGGTTGGGTTAGGTTAGGTTGGGTTAGGTTAGGTTGGGTTAGGTTAGGTTGGGTTAGGTTAGGTTAGGTTGGGTTAGGTTAGGTTGAGTTAGGTTAGGTTGGGTTAGGTTAGGTTGGGTTAGGTTAGGTTGGGTTAGGTTAGGTTGGGTTGGGTTAGGTTAGGTTGGGTTAGGTTAGGTTGGGTTTGTTAGGTTGGGTTAGGTTAGGTTGGGTTAGGTTAGGTTGGGTTAGGTTAGGTTGGGTTAGGTTAGGTTGGGTTAGGTTAGGTTAGGTTAGGTTAGGATGGGTTAGGTTGGGTTGGGTTAGGTTGGGTTGGGTTAGGTTAGGTTGGGTTAGGTTAGGTTGGGTTAGGTTAGGTTGGGTTAGGTTAGGTTGGGTTAGGTTAGGTTGGGTTAGGTTAGGTTAGGTTAGGTTGGGTTAGGTTAGGTTGGGTTAGGTTAGGATGGGTTGCGTTGGGTTAGGTTAGGTTAGGTTAGGTTAGGTTGGGTTGGGTTGGGTTAGGTTAGGTTAGGTTAGGTTAGGTTAGGTTGGGTTGGGTTTGGTTAGGTTAGGTTGGGTTAGGTTAGGTTGGGTTGGGTTGGGTTGGGTAAAGTTGGGTTGGGTTGGGTTAGGTTGGGTTAGGTTGGGTTAGGTTGGGTTAGGTTGGGTTAGGTTGGGTTAGGTTAGGTTAGGTTAGGTTGGGTTAGGTTAGGTTAGGTTAGGTTACGTTAGATTGAGTTAGGTTGGGTTAGGTTGGGTTAGGTTGGGTTAGGTTAGGTAAGGTTAGGTTAGGTAAGGTTAGGTTAGGTTGGGTTGGGTTGGGTTAGGTTGGGTTGGGTTAGGTTAGGTTAGGTTAGGTTAGGTTGGGTTAGGTTGGGTTGGGTTGGGTTGGGTTAGGTTAGGTTGGGTTAGGTTAGGTTAGGTTAGGTTAGGTTGGGTTAGGTTAGGTTAGGTTAGGTTAGGTTGGGTTGGGTTGGGTTACGTTAGGTTAGGTTAGGTTAGGTAAGGTTCGGTTAGGTTAGGTTAGGTTAGGTTGGGTTGGGTTGGGTTGGGTTAGGTTGGGTGTGGTTGGGTTGGGTTGGGTTAGGTTAGGTTAGGTTAGGTTAGGTTAGGTCAGGTCAGGTTAGGTCAGGTCAGGTTAGGTCGGGTCAGGTTAGGTCGGGTCAGGTTAGGTCGGGTCAGGTAAGGTCGGGTCAGGTTAGGTTGGGTCAGGTTAGGTTGGGTCAGGTTAGGTTGGGTCAGGTTAGGTTGGGTTAGGTTAGGTTGGGTTAGGTTAGGTTGGGTTAGGTTAGGTTGGGTTAGGTTAGGTTAGGTTAGGTTAGGTTGGGTTGGGTTAGGTTAGGTTAGGTTAGGTTAGGTTGGGTTAGGTTAGGTTGGGTTAGGTTAGGTTGGGTTAGGTTAGGTTGGGTTAGGTTGGGTCAGGTTAGGTTGGGTTAGGTTACGTTCGGTTAGGTTAGGTTGGGTTAGGTTAGGTTGGGTTAGGTTAGGTTGGGTTAGGTTAGGTTCGGTTAGGTTAGGTTGGGTTAGGTTAGGTTGGGTTAGGTTGGGTTAGGTTAGGTTGGGTTAGGTTAGGTTTGGTTAGGTTAGGTTGGGTTAGGTTAGGTTGGGTTAGGTTAGGTTGGGTTAGGTTAGGTTAGGTTAGGTTAGGTTGGGTTAGGTTAGGTTGGGTTAGGTTAGGTTGGGTTAGGTTAGGTTGGGTTAGGTTAGGTTAGGTTGGGTTAGGTTAGGTTAGGTTAGGTTAGGTTGGGTTAGGTTAGGTTAGGTTAGGTTAGGTTAAGTTAGGTTAGGTTAGGTTAGGTTGGGTTGGGTTAGGTTAGGTTAGGTTAGGTTAGGTTGGGTTAGGTTAGGTTAGGTTAGGTTAGGTTGGGTTAGGTTAGGTTAGGTTGGGTTAGGTTAGGTTAGGTTGGGTTAGGTTGGGTTGGGTTAGGTTAGGTTAGGTTGGGTTAGGTTGGGTTGGGTAGGGTTAGGTTAGGTTAGGTTAGGTTGGGTTGGGTTAGGTTAGGTTGGGTTGGGTTAGGTTGGGTTGGGTTAGGTTGGGTTGGGTTGGGTTGGGTTAGGTTGGGTTAGGTTGGGTTAGGTTGGGTTAGGTTAGGTTAGGTTAGGTTAGGTTGGGTTAGGTTAGGTTAGGTTGGGTTAGGTTAGGTTAGGTTAGGTTAGGTTAAGTTAGGTTAGGTTAGGTTAGGTTGGGTTGGGTTAGGTTAGGTGAGGTTAGGTTAGGTTGGGTTAGGTTAGGTTAGGTTAGGTTAGGTTAGGTTGGGTTAGGTTAGGTTAGGTTGGGTTAGGTTAGGTTAGGTTGGGTTAGGTTGGGTTGGGTTAGGTTAGGTTAGGTTGGGTTAGGTTGGGTTGGGTAGGGTTAGGTTAGGTTAGGTTAGGTTGGGTTGGGTTAGGTTAGGTTGGGTTGGGTTAGGTTGGGTTGGGTTAGGTTGGGTTGGGTTGGGTTGGGTTAGGTTGGGTTAGGTTGGGTTAGGTTGGGTTAGGTTAGGTTAGGTTAGGTTAGGTTGGGTTAGGTTAGGTTAGGTTAGGTTAGGTTGGGTTAGGTTAGGTTAGGTTAGGTTAGGTTGGGTTAGGTTAGGTTAGGTTAGGTTAGGCTGGGTTGGGTTAGGTTAGGTTAGGTTAGGTTGGGTTAGGTTAGGTTGGGTTGGGTTGGGTTGGGTTGGGTTAGGTTAGGTTAGGTTAGGTTAGGTTGGGTTATGTTGGGTTAGGTTGGGTTAGGTTGGGTTAGGTTGGGTTGGGTTGGGTTGGGTTGGGTTAGGTTGGGTGAGGTTGGGTTAGGTTTAGTTAGGTTAGGTTAGGTTAGGTTAGGTTGGGTTAGGTGGGGTTAGGTTAGGTTAGGTTAGGTTAGGTTAGGTTGGGTTAGGTTAGGTTAGGTTAGGTTGGGTTGGGTTAGGTTGGGTTGGGTTGGGTTGGGTTAGGTTAGGTTAGGTTAGGTTGGGTTAGGTTAGGTTAGGTTAGGTTGGGTTGGGTTAGGTTAGGTTAGGTTGGGTTGGGTTGGGTTGGGTTGGGTTAGGTTAGGTTAGGTTAGGTTAGGTTAGGTTCGGTTAGGTTAGGTTGGGTTAGGTTAGGTTAGGTTAGGTAAGGTTAGGTTAGGTTAGGTTAGGTTAGGTTGGGTTGGGTTGGGTTGGGTGTGGTTGGGTTGGGTTGGGTTAGGTTAGGTTAGGTTAGGTTAGGTCAGGTCAGGTTAGGTCGGGTCAGGTTAGGTCGGGTCAGGTTAGGTCGGGTCAGGTTAGGTCGGGTCAGGTTAGGTCGGGTCAGGTTAGGTTGGGTTAGGTTAGGTTGGGTTAGGTTAGGTTGGGTTAGGTTAGGTTGGG
>NC_134704.1:35000-45000 GCF_043290135.1 Rhipicephalus microplus | reverse complement strand
TTGGGTTGGGTTGGGTTGGGTTGGGTTAGGTTAGGTTGGGTTAGGTTTGGTTGGGTTAGGTTAGGTTAGGTTGGGTTAGGTTAGGTTGGGTTAGGTTAGGTTGGGTTTGGTTAGGTTGGGTTAGGTTAGGTTGGGTTAGGTTAGGTTGGGTTTGGTTAGGTTGGGTTCGGTTAGGTTGGGTTAGGTTAGGTTGGGTTAGGTTAGGTTGGGTTAGGTTAGGTTGGGTTAGGTTAGGTTGGGTTAGGTTAGGTTAGGTTGGGTTAGGTTAGGTTGAGTTAGGTTAGGTTGGGTTAGGTTAGGTTGGGTTAGGTTAGGTTGGGTTAGGTTAGGTTGGGTTGGGTTAGGTTAGGTTGGGTTAGGTTAGGTTGGGTTTGTTAGGTTGGGTTAGGTTAGGTTGGGTTAGGTTAGGTTGGGTTAGGTTAGGTTGGGTTAGGTTAGGTTGGGTTAGGTTAGGTTAGGTTAGGTTAGGATGGGTTAGGTTGGGTTGGGTTAGGTTGGGTTGGGTTAGGTTAGGTTGGGTTAGGTTAGGTTGGGTTAGGTTAGGTTGGGTTTGGTTAGGTTGGGTTAGGTTAGGTTGGGTTAGGTTAGGTTGGGTTAGGTTAGGTTAGGTTAGGTTGGGTTAGGTTAGGTTGGGTTAGGTTAGGATGGGTTGCGTTGGGTTAGGTTAGGTTAGGTTAGGTTAGGTTGGGTTGGGTTGGGTTAGGTTAGGTTAGGTTAGGTTAGGTTGGGTTGGGTTTGGTTAGGTTAGGTTGGGTTAGGTTAGGTTGGGTTGGGTTGGGTTGGGTAAAGTTGGGTTGGGTTGGGTTAGGTTGGGTTAGGTTGGTGTAGTGCAGTGCTTCCGAGCCCCGCACACTCGGCACACATAAGAGACACAAAAGTTGTCACCAGTGTTCAGGGCCCCGCACACCCGACACTCTCAAAGGTACTCGCAAGACGAGATGAAAGTTGGTCCGTCACGGTAAGTAATGTGCACCGAAAAAAAAAAAAATTCCATCAATTATACCCGACACTGCGAAATCCTCAAGCCGTGTAGCGATGATGTTCATGCGCTTGGCAACCGGCTCATATAGTCTGCTCCTACATTCTCACTGCCTTTTATATATTCAACGCTGAAGTCGTACTCCATGAGTATGAGGCTCCAACGTAGAACACGGCTGTTGATGTGTTTGGCGGAGTTGATGTAAACGAGAGGCTTGTGGTCGCTTTGTAGTATGAACGTTCGCCCGAACAAGTAAATATGAAATTTCTGGATGGCCCACGTGAGTGCCAGGGCTTCGCGCTCGATTGTCGAATAGGCAGTTTCTCGTGGTTGCAGTCGTCGGCTAGCGTACGACACTGGGTGTAGCATAGCACCATGCCGCTGCATAAGTATGGCACCTACGCTTGTTGACGAGGCGTCGGTGCGAAGTACAAAAGGCTGAGCGAAATCGGGTGCTCTCAAGACAGGTTGTGTAGACAGCATGTTCTTGAGTGCATCGAAGGCTTTCTGTTCCTGCACTCCCCAAATTACTTTGTTAGGGGCTCTCTTTTTAGTCAGTTCAGTTAATGGTCCTGCTATCTCGGAGTACTTGTGGACGAAATCTCTGTAATAGCCCGTAAGTCCAAGGAAAGAGCGTACTTCTTTTTTCGTCTGTGGGCGCTTGGCTGCCCGTATTTTATCAAGGGTTTCGATCTGGGGTTTGATGATGCCATTTTCGACGTGATGACCGAGGAACTTTACTGACCGCTGACCAATCTCACTTTTCGTTGGTCGAATCGTCAACCCGGATTCGCTAACTCGTTGAAGAAAGGCTTCAAGTGTGGCCACGTGTTCTGTCCACGTCTCGGTTGCAACGAGCACATCGTCGAAGTAAAAGTAAATATGGGGTATATCTGCTACCACCTTCCTCATTAGACGGTTGAAGACAGCTGGGGCGGTTTTAATGCCAAACGGCATGAAACGAAACTGATAAAGGCCTGCTGATGTAGAAAACGCTGTCATTGCTTTGGACTCTTCATGCATCGGGACTTGCCAATACCCTTTAGCAAAGTCGAACTTAGAAAAATATCGTGCCTTCCCCAGTTGTCCAAAAATAACATCAACTCGAGGTATGGGCTCATTGTCGTTCAGCAGTATCTTGTTGAGTTGCCGGAAGTCAATGCATAGACGTATTGTCCCGTCTTTTTTCTTGACAACTACTATCGGCGACTGGTAGGGAGACTCAGATGGCTCGATGATGCCTTGCTTCAGCATGTCTCTAATTTCTTGTTGAACTGCCTCTTTGGTAGCAAACGGTAGTGGATACGGCCGTATGTTCACTGGTGTATCCGTTGCGACATTCAACTTGCACTGGGTGAGATGTGTTCTGCCGGGAATGTCGGTGAATACATTCTCGTAGGTATGCAGTATTCTAGCGATCTGCGTGCGCTGTTTAGTAGAGAGTGCTTCCGATATGTTCACATCGGCAGCAGATTCTTTTTGCTGAAAAGGTACGCATGGTAGATCGTCGTGCTCAGTATCATCAGCCAGACACGCGACTGACGCTTCTTTTGTTGGCTGTGGTACCGATGGTCGTTCTTGATATTTTTTTGAGGAGGTTGACGTGAAACAGAGATGTTCGCGTTCCTAAATCAATAACGTAATCCACGTCATTCTTCCTCTCTAGAACTGTGAAAGGCCCTTTCCATGTTAGAATCAGTTTGTTGTTGTCCGACGGGAGTAGCAGCAGCACCTTGTCTCCAACAGCTAAACGCCGTGGTCTAGTCTTCATGTCATAGTGCTTCTTCTGCACAAGTTTGGCTTTCTGCAGCTCCTCCTTGGCTAGACGACAAGTGTTTTCAAGACGTCTCCGCAGGTCAACTACATAGCCGTACGAGGTCTTCGTCTCATCATCTAGATGATTACCAGTCCACATCTCTTTCAATATTGACATGGGCCCTCTGACGTAACGGCCATACAGTAAGTCAAACGGGGCGAAGCCCAAACTTGACTGCGGAACTTCTCTATAGGCGAAAAGTAAAGGCGCTAAGTACCGGTCCCAACTTTTCGGGCACTCTTGACACATTCGTCTTATCATTCGTTTAAGTGTGCCATTGAACCTCTCGACAAGACCATTTGCCATGGGATGATATGGTGTCGTCGGCAACTGTGTGAAGGATAGAAGCCTGCTGAATTCGCGCATTAGGTGGGACGTAAAAGACGTGCCTCGGTCGCTGATGATTTCCTGAGGTACCCCCACTCGCGAGAACATCTCCAACAGTGCTTCAGCGATCCTTTCTGTTTCAATGCTTGGTAGCGCCACCGCATCAGGATACCGCGTTGCCATGTCCACCATTGTCAAAACGTATCTATTCCCTTTTTCTGACTTGGGAGATAATGGTCCCACAATGTCAATGGCCACTCTCTTAAACGGTGTATCAATGACGGGGGTTTTACCCAACGGTACTCGCCCAACTAAGTGTTTTGGGAAAGTTCTCTGGCACGTGTCGCACGATTTCACAAATCGTGTGATGTCAGAAAGTACCCCTGGCCAATAGAACTCCTCGAGGATACGGTCTGTTGTGCGTTTTATACCCTGATGGCCCGCAAGAATTCCTTCATGAGCCATTTGCATTACACAATGGCGGAGGGCTGTAGGTACAACAAGTTGTTCAGTTTCTCTCTTCGATCTGAGCTTGTACCTCCTGTATAGAATTTCTTCTTTTGTGAAGAAAAGAATCTCGGCAAACCTGGTCTGGATGGGTTTATCGACGGCCTCAAAGCATTTCTGTAAGCTAGCGTCATCCCTCTGACTTTTCTGCAAGTCACGTGCACTCATATCTAGGGGACTTATTGTTGGTACCGGCAGGCGACGAGAACTCCGTCCGACTGTCGCGGCGACTTCGTTTTCCTTTGATTGCCTCGCAACCGAAGTGAATGCATCTGTAGTATAAGATCCAGTCAGCGATCCGTCGTCCGCTCCCACCCTAGATGATATTTTCATCGGACTAGCTGGACGTAGGTGTCTTTTCCAATCTTGATCAGGATCGGAGGCGTCACGGACCCCTTGGACGTTTCCCAGAACGACGTCATACAGTGGGTCATCCATGCAGATCGCGCGAGTCTTGCCTGAGAAAAAGGGTGAAATAATTCGCACGTCTGCCTCCGGCAGTTTCAGTACCCTTCGATCAAGAAGACACACAGAGGAAACTTTCCCCGTCAGATTGCTGACTGGTACAAGGGACCTTCTCACAATAACCGAGTCGCATCCTGTATCCCGTAAGACCGTAACGGGCTGGTTTTCAAGGACGCCTTCGGCCGTAGGCATAGACTTGTCCTCCCACTTGATTCTCGTACGTTTCGAGCAATCAGTACCTTGCCGGGAAGCCTGTGTCTCCTGGTTTGATGCTTTCGGACCTTCTGCTTGCTCTTTCAGGCACGAGGCTTTACCGCTTCCCTTGTTAGGGCAGTCCTCTTTGCTATGCCCACTACGTCTACATTTTCCGCAGAAGGCTGGTTTTGTCCTTGGCCCTTTAGTATTTGCCCAGCAATCTGAGGCCTTATGACCGCGCTTTCCACAAAGCAAACAATGTGGTTTGTCCTTTTCCTCTTTCCGTAGTGCGGCCTGCGCTCGATCTGGTGGCTTTTTATGGTCCTTGTCATCCTTACCTTTACCAAGGTTGACGAAACCCTGCGCCTCCATATAATGATCAGTAGCTTCTACTAGCTTTTCAATTCCTCGGCAATCCCTTTCCCGCAGGAAGATTGCCAGCTTCTCGTGGCACTGCGTGATGAATTGCTCTGAAACAATAACGTCTCGTAGAGCTTCGTACGTCCGTTCGGTCTTGGCCATCTCTTGCCAATGGTCGAAATAACCTAGTAATCGCCCAGCGAACTGTCGACCCGTTTCGCAGTCCTCAGGCTTCGCCGACCGAAACTTAGTGCGGTAGCCCTCCTCTGTAAACCGGAAGCGCTGCAACAACGTTTTCTTTAACGTTGCGTAATCCATGGCATGGTCAGGTGCCATTCTGCCAACAACACTTAGCGCTTCACCTGTCAAACAAAGGCTCAGTGAAAGGGCCCACTTGTCTTGCGGCCAATCCTGGCTCCTGGCGACGCGTTCAAAGCGCTGGATGTACGCGTCCAGCTCGTCGCGAACTTCGTTGAAGGGCGGTATGAGTTTGTGCGGACTTTCGTAGCTTTGAGGAGAACCCATGTGCGGACCCTCTACTGATTGACCTGTAGTCACGCTACCCGTTGTCGCATCTAACTCTCGGAGCTTCAACCTTAGTTCGAGAACCTCCTTTTCTGCTTGTAGCCTCGCCAGTGCCTCGGCATCAGCTTCTTTTGCCGCATTGCGTTCGGCTAAACGTACTTCCCGCGCTTCTCGTTCACGTACGCGCTCCTCATCGATCCACTGCTTTAGCCCTGGACCGCTCAACCCCAGTTCCTTTCCAATTGCTGTGAGCTTGTCCGTCTCCATCGTCAACCGTCAGACCCGCATAAGCGACGCGCTGCTCTTTTATAGGATAAGAGCGGTCCTGTCGCGGACGCCAGATGTGATGTTTGTTGGTGAGGTTCGTCGCGCCGCAGAGCGTGTGACGCGTTGCGGATGGAGGAGACGGTATCTGACGTTAACAAACCACACTACAATTGTATTTGACAGCATACACACACGAAATACATAAAGCGGCAGCGTACACTACTAGTCAATTGTCTCACGTGGCGGTGCTTGGGGACCAGGAGGCTGTGGGCTGGTTGAGTCCCTGTGATGACGTAATCGTCGTCGGGTAGATGTCCGGTGTGGCAACGACGTAGCAGCAGCAGGGGTTAAGGGCCGAGTGAACGAACCGTCGCTCGGTAGCCGGTAGCCAGACAGGGCTCGTCCGCGCCAGGCCAGGACCTTGCGACGCTCGTCTCGACGGCGGTGGACAATCTGGAACCTCGCGCGTAGGTGCGGGTTCTCCGAGAGCAGCAGGCCGCGTCCCAGGTCTTGCCAGGCGAGGACCGTGAGGCGCTCGCTGTCCCGAAGACAGGCGCCCTGTGTATGCGAACCTCGCGCGTAGATGCGGGTTCTCCAACAACCTGCCGCCCGTTCTGCCGGCGTTCCCAAAAAAAAAACTGTCTCGCCTGCGCGCGCCCTTCTTAATCTTCTCTGCAGCCCGAGCTCCTTCGTTTTTCTCGCCTTCCAGCGATCGGCCACTCCGTCGTCTGCTCTCGCTTTCCCTGCTTCGTCACAGTTGGGTTAGGTTGGGTTAGGTTGGGTTAGGTTGGGTTAGGTTAGGTTAGGTTAGGTTGGGTTAGGTTAGGTTAGGTTAGGTTACGTTAGATTGAGTTAGGTTGGGTTAGGTTGGGTTAGGTTGGGTTAGGTTAGGTAAGGTTAGGTTAGGTAAGGTTAGGTTAGGTTGGGTTGGGTTGGGTTAGGTTGGGTTGGGTTAGGTTAGGTTAGGTTAGGTTGGGTTAGGTTGGGTTGGGTTGGGTTAGGTTAGGTTGGGTTAGGTTAGGTTAGGTTAGGTTGGGTTAGGTTAGGTTAGGTTAGGTTAGGTTGGGTTGGGTTGGGTTACGTTAGGTTAGGTTAGGTTAGGTAAGGTTCGGTTAGGTTAGGTTAGGTTAGGTTGGGTTGGGTTGGGTTGGGTTAGGTTGGGTGTGGTTGGGTTGGGTTGGGTTAGGTTAGGTTAGGTTAGGTTAGGTTAGGTCAGGTCAGGTTAGGTCAGGTCAGGTTAGGTCGGGTCAGGTTAGGTCGGGTCAGGTTAGGTCGGGTCAGGTAAGGTCGGGTCAGGTTAGGTTGGGTCAGGTTAGGTTGGGTCAGGTTAGGTTGGGTCAGGTTAGGTTGGGTTAGGTTAGGTTGGGTTAGGTTAGGTTGGGTTAGGTTAGGTTGGGTTAGGTTAGGTTAGGTTAGGTTAGGTTGGGTTGGGTTAGGTTAGGTTAGGTTAGGTTAGGTTGGGTTAGGTTAGGTTGGGTTAGGTTAGGTTGGGTTAGGTTAGGTTGGGTTAGGTTGGGTCAGGTTAGGTTGGGTTAGGTTACGTTCGGTTAGGTTAGGTTGGGTTAGGTTAGGTTGGGTTAGGTTAGGTTGGGTTAGGTTAGGTTCGGTTAGGTTAGGTTGGGTTAGGTTAGGTTGGGTTAGGTTGGGTTAGGTTAGGTTGGGTTAGGTTAGGTTTGGTTAGGTTAGGTTGGGTTAGGTTAGGTTGGGTTAGGTTAGGTTGGGTTAGGTTAGGTTAGGTTAGGTTAGGTTGGGTTAGGTTAGGTTGGGTTAGGTTAGGTTGGGTTAGGTTAGGTTGGGTTAGGTTAGGTTAGGTTGGGTTAGGTTAGGTTAGGTTAGGTTAGGTTGGGTTAGGTTAGGTTAGGTTAGGTTAGGTTAAGTTAGGTTAGGTTAGGTTAGGTTGGGTTGGGTTAGGTTAGGTTAGGTTAGGTTTGGTTGGGTTAGGTTAGGTTAGGTTAGGTTAGGTTAGGTTGGGTTAGGTTAGGTTAGGTTGGGTTAGGTTAGGTTAGGTTGGGTTAGGTTGGGTTGGGTTAGGTTAGGTTAGGTTGGGTTAGGTTGGGTTGGGTAGGGTTAGGTTAGGTTAGGTTAGGTTGGGTTGGGTTAGGTTAGGTTGGGTTGGGTTAGGTTGGGTTGGGTTAGGTTGGGTTGGGTTGGGTTGGGTTAGGTTGGGTTAGGTTGGGTTAGGTTGGGTTAGGTTAGGTTAGGTTAGGTTGGGTTAGGTTAGGTTAGGTTAGGTTAGGTTGGGTTAGGTTAGGTTAGGTTAGGTTAGGTTGGGTTAGGTTAGGTTAGGTTAGGTTAGGCTGGGTTGGGTTAGGTTAGGTTAGGTTAGGTTGGGTTAGGTTAGGTTGGGTTGGGTTGGGTTGGGTTAGGTTAGGTTAGGTTAGGTTAGGTTGGGTTAGGTTGGGTTAGGTTGGGTTAGGTTGGGTTAGGTTGGGTTGGGTTGGGTTGGGTTGGGTTAGGTTGGGTGAGGTTGGGTTAGGTTTAGTTAGGTTAGGTTAGGTTAGGTTAGGTTGGGTTAGGTTGGGTTAGGTTAGGTTAGGTTAGGTTAGGTTAGGTTGGGTTAGGTTAGGTTAGGTTAGGTTGGGTTGGGTTAGGTTGGGTTGGGTTGGGTTGGGTTAGGTTAGGTTAGGTTAGGTTGGGTTAGGTTAGGTTAGGTTAGGTTGGGTTGGGTTAGGTTAGGTTAGGTTGGGTTGGGTTGGGTTGGGTTGGGTTAGGTTAGGTTAGGTTAGGTTAGGTTAGGTTCGGTTAGGTTAGGTTGGGTTAGGTTAGGTTAGGTTAGGTTAGGTAAGGTTAGGTTAGGTTAGGTTAGGTTAGGTTGGGTTGGGTTGGGTTGGGTTGGGTGTGGTTGGGTTGGGTTGGGTTAGGTTAGGTTAGGTTAGGTTAGGTCAGGTCAGGTTAGGTCGGGTCAGGTTAGGTCGGGTCAGGTTAGGTCGGGTCAGGTTAGGTCGGGTCAGGTTAGGTCGGGTCAGGTTAGGTTGGGTTAGGTTAGGTTGGGTTAGGTTAGGTTGGGTTAGGTTAGGTTGGGTTAGGTTAGGTTAGGTTAGGTTGGGTTAGGTTAGGTTAGGTTAGGTTGGGTTAGGTTAGGTTGGGTTAGGTTGGGTTAGGTTAGGTTAGGTTAGGTTAGGTTGGGTTAGGTTAGGTTGGGTTAGGTTAGGTTGGGTTAGGTTAGGTTGGGTTAGGTTAGGTTGGGTTAGGTTAGGTTGGGTTAGGTTGGGTTAGGTTAGGTTGGGTCAGGTTAGGTTAGGTTAGGTTAGGTTGGGTTAGGTTAGGTTGGGTTAGGTTAGGTTGGGTTAGGTTAGGTTAGGTTAGGTTAGGTGAGGTTGGGTTAAGTTAGGTTGGGTTAGGTTAGGTTGGGTTAGGTTAGGTTGGGTTTGGTTAGGTTGGGTTTGGTTAGGTTGGGTTAGGTTGGGTTAGGTTAGGTTGGGTTAGGTTAGGTTGGGTTAGGTTAGGTTGGGTTAGGTTAGGTTAGGTTAGGTTAGGTTGGGTTAGGTTAGGTTGGGTTAGGTTAGGTTGGGTTAGGTAAGGTTGGGTTAGGTTAGGTTGGGTTAGGTTAGGTTGGGTTAGGTTAGGTTGGGTTAGGTTAGGTTGGGTTGGGTTAGGTTAGGTTGGGTTAGGTTAGGTTGGGTTAGGTTAGGTTGGGTTAGGTTGGGTTAGGTTAGGTTGGGTTAGGTTAAGTTGGGTTAGGTAAGGTTGGGTTAGGTTAGGTTGGGTTAGGTTAGGTTGGGTTAGGTTATGTTGGGTTAGGTTAGGTTGGGTTGGGTTAGGTTGGGTTGGGTTAGGTTAGGTTGGGTTAGGTTAGGTTGGGTTAGGTTAGGTTGGGTTAGGTTAGGTTAGGTTAGGTTAGGTTGGGTTAGGTTACATTGGGTTAGGTTGGGTTAGGTTAGGTTGGGTTGGGTTAGGTTGGGTTAGGTTAGGTTAGGTTGGGTTAGGTTAGGTTAGGTTAGGTTGGGTTAGGTTAGGTTAGGTTAGGTTGGGTTGGGTTAGGTTAGGTTAAGTTGGGTTAGGTTGGGTTGGGTTGGGTTAGGTTAGGTTAGGTTAGGTTGGGTTGGGTTAGGTTAGGTTGGGTTAGGTTAAGTTAGGTTGGGTTAGGTTGGGTTGGGTTGGGTTAGGTTGGGTTAGGTTGGGTTAGGTAGGGTTAGGTTGGGTTAGGTTAGGTTAGGTTAGGTTAGGTTAGGTTGGGTTAGGTTAGGTTAGGTTAGGTTAGTTTGGGTTGGGTTATGTTAGGTTAGGTTAGGTTGGGTTAGGTTAGGTTAGGTTAGGTTGGGTTGGGTTGGGTTAGGTTAGGTTGGGTTAGGTTAGGTTGGGTTGGGTTGGGTTGGGTTGGGTTAGGTTGGGTTAGGTTGGGTTAGGTTAGGTTAGGTTAGGTTAGGTTGGGTTAGGTTAGGTTAGGTTAGGTTGGGTTAGGTTAGGTTAGGTTAGGTTGGGTTGGGTTGGGTTAGGTTAGGTTAGGTTGGGTTAGGTTAGGTTAGGTTAGGTTATGTTAGGTTAGGTTAGGTTAAGTTAGGTTAGGTTGGGTTAGGTTGGGTTAGGTTGGGTTAGGTTAGGTTAGGTTAGGTTAGGTT
>NC_134704.1:22500-30000 GCF_043290135.1 Rhipicephalus microplus | reverse complement strand
GTTAGGTTAGGTTAGGTTAGGTTAGGTTAGGTTAGGTTAGGTTAGGTTAGGTTGGGTTAGGTTAGGTTGGGTTAGGTTGGGTTGGGTTAGGTTAGGTTAGGTTGGGTTAGGTTGGGTTGGGTAGGGTTAGGTTAGGTTAGGTTAGGTTAGGTTGGGTTGGGTTAGGTTAGGTTGGGTTGGGTTAGGTTGGGTTGGGTTAGGTTGGGTTGGGTTGGGTTGGGTTAGGTTGGGTTAGGTTGGGTTAGGTTGGGTTAGGTTAGGTTAGGTTAGGTTAGGTTAGGTTGGGTTAGGTTAGGTTAGGTTAGGTTAGGTTGGGTTAGGTTAGGTTAGGTTAGGTTGGGTTAGGTTAGGTTAGGTTAGGTTAGGCTGGGTTGGGTTAGGTTAGGTTAGGTTAGGTTGGGTTAGGTTAGGTTGGGTTGGGTTGGGTTGGGTTGGGTTAGGTTAGGTTAGGTTAGGTTAGGTTGGGTTAGGTTGGGTTAGGTTGGGTTGGGTTGGGTTAGGTTAGGTTAGGTTAGGTTAGGTTGGGTTAGGTTGGGTTGGGTTGGGTTGGGTTGGGTTAGGTTGGGTGAGGTTGGGTTAGGTTTAGTTAGGTTAGGTTAGGTTAGGTTAGGTTGGGTTAGGTTGGGTTAGGTTAGGTTAGGTTAGGTTAGGTTAGGTTGGGTTAGGTTAGGTTAGGTTAGGTTGGGTTGGGTTAGGTTGGGTTGGGTTGGGTTGGGTTAGGTTAGGTTAGGTTAGGTTGGGTTAGGTTAGGTTAGGTTAGGTTGGGTTAGGTTAGGTTAGGTTAGGTTAGGTTAGGTTGGGTTGGGTTGGGTTAGGTTAGGTTAGGTTGGGTTAGGTTAGGTTAGGTTAGGTTAGGTTATGTTAGGTTAGGTTAGGTTAAGTTAGGTTAGGTTGGGTTAGGTTGGGTTAGGTTGGGTTAGGTTAGGTTAGGTTAGGTTAGGTTGGGTTAGGTTGGGTCAGGTTGGGTTAGGTTGGGTTAGGTTAGGTTAGGTTAGGTTAGGTTAGATTGGGTTAGGTTGGGTTAGGTTGGGTTGGGTTGGGTTGGGTTAGGTTAGGTTAGGTTAGGTTAGGTTGGGTTGGGTTGGGTTGGGTTAGGTTAGGTTAGGTTAGGTTAGGTTAGTTTAGGTTAGGTTAGGTTAGGTTAGGTTAGGTTAGGTTGGGTTAGGTTAGGTTGGGTTAGGTTAGGTTGGGTTAGGTTAGGTTGGGTTAGGTTAGGTTGGGTTAGGTTGGGTTAGGTTAGGTTGGGTTAGGTTAGGTTAGGTTAGGTTGGGTTAGGTTAGGTTGGGTTAGGTTAGGATGGGTTGGGTTGGGTTAGGTTAGGTTAGGTTAGGTTGGGTTGGGTTGGGTTAGGTTAGGTTAGGTTAGGTTAGGTTAGGTTGGGTTGGGTTTGGTTAGGTTAGGTTGGGTTAGGTTAGGTTGGGTTGGGTTGGGTTGGGTAAGGTTGGGTTGGGTTGGGTTAGGTTGGGTTAGGTTGGGTTAGGTTGGGTTAGGTTGGGTTAGGTTAGGTTAGGTTAGGTTGGGTTAGGTTAGGTTAGGTTAGATTGGGTTAGGTTGGGTTAGGTTGGGTTAGGTTGGGTTAGGTTAGGTTAGGTTAGGTTAGGTAAGGTTAGGTTAGGTTGGGTTGGGTTGGGTTAGGTTGGGTTGGGTTAGGTTAGGTTAGGTTAGGTTGGGTTAGGTTGGGTTGGGTTGGGTTGGGTTAGGTTAGGTTGGGTTAGGTTAGGTTAGGTTAGGTTGGGTTAGGTTGGGTTGGGTTGGGTTAGGTTGGGTTGGGTTGGGTTAGGTTAGGTTGGGTTAGGTTAGGTTAGGTTAGGTTGGGTTGGGTTGGGTTACGTTAGGTTAGGTTAGGTTAGGTTAGGTAAGGTTCGGTTAGGTTAGGTTAGGTTAGGTTGGGTTGGATTGGGTTGGGTTGGGTGTGGTTGGGTTGGGTTGGGTTAGGTTAGGTTAGGTTAGTTTAGGTCAGGTCAGGTTAGGTCAGGTCAGGTTAGGTCGGGTCAGGTTAGGTCGGGTCAGGTTAGGTCGGGTCAGGTTAGGTCGGGCCAGGTTACGTCGGGTCAGGTTAGGTTGGGTCAGGTTAGGTTGGGTCAGGTTAGGTTGGGTTAGGTTAGGTTGGGTTAGGTTAGGTTGGGTTAGGTTAGGTTAGGTTAGGTTAGGTTGGGTTAGGTTAGGTTAGGTTAGGTTGGGTTAGGTTAAGTTGGGTTAGGTTAGGTTGGGTTAGGTTAGGTTGGGTTAGGTTGGGTTAGGTTAGGTTGGGTTAGGTTAGGTTAGGTTAGGTTAGGTTGGGTTAGGTTAGGTTGGGTTAGGTTAGGTTGGGTTAGGTTAGGTTGGGTTAGGTTAGGTTCGGTTAGGTTAGGTTGGGTTAGGTTAGATTGGGTTAGGTTGGGTTAGGTTAGGTTGGGTTAGGTTAGGTTAGGTTAGGTTGGGTTAGGTCAGGTTGGGTTTGGTTAGGTTGGGTTTGGTTAGGTGTGGTTAGGTTGGGTTAGGTTAGGTTTGGTTAGGTTAGGTTGGGTTAGGTTAGGTTGGGTTAGGTTAGGTTGGGTTAGGTTAGGTTAGGTTGGGTTAGGTTAGGTTGGGTTAGGTTAGGTTGGGTTAGGTTAGGTTAGGTTAGGTTGGGTTAGGTTAGGTTAGGTTGGGTTAGGTTAGGTTAGGTTAGGTTAGGTTGGGTTAGGTTAGGTTGGGTTAGGTTGGGTTAGGTTGGGTTAGGTTAGGTTAGGTTAGGTTAGGTTGGGTTAGGTTAGGTTAGGTTGGGTTAGGTTAGGATGGGTTGGGTTGGGTTAGGTTAGGTTAGGTTAGGTTAGGTTGGGTTGGGTTGGGTTAGGTTAGGTTAGGTTAGGTTAGGTTGGGTTGGGTTTGGTTAGGTTAGGTTGGGTTAGGTTAGGTTGGGTTGGGTAAGGTTGGGTTGGGTTAGGTTAGGTTGGGTTAGGTTGGGTTAGGTTGGGTTAGGTTGGGTTAGGTTAGGTTAGGTTAGGTTAGGTTGGGTTAGGTTAGGTTAGGTTAGGTTAGGTGAGATTGGGTTAGGTTGGGTTAGGTTGGGTTAGGTTGGGTTAGGTTAGGTTAGGTTAGGTTAGGTTAGGTAAGGTTAGGTTAGGTTGGGTTGGGTTGGGTTAGGTTGGGTTGGGTTAGGTTAGGTTAGGTTGGGTTAGGTTGGGTTGGGTTGGGTTGGGTTAGGTTAGGTTGGGTTAGGTTAGGTTAGGTTAGGTTAGGTTGGGTTAGGTTGGGTTGGGTTGGGTTAGGTTGGGTTGGGTTGGGTTAGGTTAGGTTGGGTTAGGTTAGGTTAGGTTAGGTTGGGTTGGGTTGGGTTGGGTTACGTTAGGTTAGGTTAGGTTAGGTTAGGTAAGGTTCGTTTAGGTTAGGTTAGGTTAGGTTGGGTTGGGTTGGGTTGGGTTGGGTGTGGTTGGGTTGGGTTGGGTTAGGTTAGGTTAGGTTAGGTTAGGTCAGGTCAGGTTAGGTCAGGTCAGGTTAGGTCGGGTCAGGTTAGGTCGGGTCAGGTTAGGTCGGGTCAGGTTAGGTCGGGTCAGGTTAGGTCGGGTAAGGTTAGGTTGGGTCAGGTTAGGTTGGGTCAGGTTAGGTTGGGTTAGGTTAGGTTGGGTTGGGTTAGGTTGGGTTGGGTTAGGTTGGGTTGGGTTGGGTTAGGTTGGGTTAGGTTGGGTTAGGTTGGGTTAGGTTGGGTTAGGTTAGGTTAGGTTAGGTTAGGTTGGGTTAGGTTAGGTTAGGTTAGGTTAGGTTGGGTTAGGTTAGGTTAGGTTAGGTTAGGTTGGGTTAGGTTAGGTTAGGTTAGGTTAGGTTGGGTTAGGTTAGGTAAGGTTCGTTTAGGTTAGGTTAGGTTAGGTTGGGTTGGGTTGGGTTGGGTTGGGTGTGGTTGGGTTGGGTTGGGTTAGGTTAGGTTAGGTTAGGTTAGGTCAGGTCAGGTTAGGTCAGGTCAGGTTAGGTCGGGTCAGGTTAGGTCGGGTCAGGTTAGGTCGGGTCAGGTTAGGTCGGGTCAGGTTAGGTCGGGTCAGGTTAGGTTGGGTCAGGTTAGGTTGGGTCAGGTTAGGTTGGGTTAGGTTAGGTTGGGTTGGGTTAGGTTGGGTTGGGTTAGGTTGGGTTAGGTTGGGTTAGGTTAGGTTAGGTTAGGTTAGGTTGGGTTAGGTTAGGTTAGGTTAGGTTGGGTTAGGTTAGGTTAGGTTAGGTTAGGTTGGGTTAGGTTAGGTTAGGTTAGGTTAGGTTGGGCTAGGTTAGGTTAGGTTAGGTTAGGTTGGGTTAGGTTAGGTTAGGTTAGGTTAGGTTGGGTTAGGTTAGGTTAGGTTAGGTTGGGTTGGGTTAGGTTAGGTTGGGTTGGGTTGGGTTGGGTTAGGTTGGGTTGGGTTGGGTTAGGTTGGGTTAGGTTGGGTTAGGTTGGGTTAGGTTGGGTTAGGTTGGGTTAGGTTAGGTTAGGTTGGGTTGGGTTGGGTTAGGTTAGGTTGGGTTAGGTTAGGTTAGGTTAGGTTAGGTTAGGTTGGGTTGGGTTGGGTTAGGTTCGGTTGGGTTGGGTTGGGTTAGGTTGGGTTAGGTTGGGTGTGGTTGGGTTGGGTTAGGTTAATAATAAAATTCGGTACAAGTGACAGGAATTTAGTATACAGAAGGA
This sequence comes from Rhipicephalus microplus, assembly GCF_043290135.1. NCBI lineage: Eukaryota > Metazoa > Arthropoda > Arachnida > Ixodida > Ixodidae > Rhipicephalus > Rhipicephalus microplus. The sequence goes on along the minus strand of NC_134704.1, from coordinate 25,400 downwards.
GGTCCCATAGTCAAGTGACTGTATCGGGACCTCCTGTACAAATGCAATGAGTTATTAAACACATTAAAGCAACAGGAGCGTAAGTATAAATCAAAGCGTACAACTGAGCGCATAAAAAATAGAGAAAACAAAATAAAGGTGTGAAGTACAAAAAAAAAAAAGCGATAGAACAGTTTAACAATCAATATACAAAACTAAATAATAAAAGGAAATAAAAAAAAAAAAACAAATAAAAAGAAATACAAAAAACAGACCAAACAAAAGCATACGTCAAATAAAACAAGCAGTAAGTCTTATGGTTAGTCCGCATGAAGCAAATACAATTTATACTGTTTCTTAAATTGATGAAATGAACTGATAGATTTTATGTTAAGTGGAAGAGTATTCCACAATGAGATAGAAGTGAATTTAACAGTTTGTTTGCCATAATTAGTACGTATACTGGGTAGAAGGAAGTTATTGTTTAGTGCAAATCGGGTATTACTATAAATAACAAGATCAGAAGACGGGAAAATGGTAGGGGGAAGTTGATTATTAAGAAGTCTGTAGAAAAAAATGCCAAGGTTGAACTTAGTAAGTTCAGTGAGAGTAAGGATGTTATTTTCATGTAGTAAAAATTTAGCATTAGAAAAACGTGGGCTGGATGTAATTAGTCGAATAGCATGATTTTGGACGATTTGAAGAGACGAAATGTGAGTATTGTAAGTATTGCCCCAACATGTTATACCGTAGGTAAAATGAGAATGTACGAAAGAGTGATAGAGGGATAGTAATGTGCTGCGTGAGAAGTACGGGCGCGTTTTTACCAAGACTCTTATACCATATGCTAATTTTTTGGGTTTAATTTGGGTTTGGTTAGGTTGGGTTTGGTTAGGTTGGGTTAGGTTGGGTTAGGTTAGGTCGGGTCAGGTTAGGTCGGGTCAGGTTAGGTCTCGTCAGGTTAGGTTGGGTTAGGTTAGGTTGGGTTAGGTTAGGTTAGGTAAGGTTAGGTTGGGTTAGGTTAGGTTGGGTTAGGTTGGGTTAGGTTAGGTTGGGTTAGGTTGGGTTAGGTTAGGTTAGGTTAGGTTAGGTTGGGTTAGGTTAGGTTGGGTTAGGTTAGGTTGGGTTAGGTTAGGTTGGGTTAGGTTAGGTTCTGTTAGGTTAGGTTCGGTTAGGTTAGGTTGTGTTAGGTAGGGTTAGGTTAGGTTGGGTCAGGTTAGGTTGGGTCAGGTTAGGTTGGGTTAGGTTAGGTTGGGTTAGGTTAGGTTGGGTTAGGTTAGGTTAGGTTAGGTTAGGTGAGGTGAGGTTGGGTTAGGTTAGGTTGGGTTAGGTTAGGTTGGGTTAGGTTAGGTTGGGTTAGGTTAGGTTAGGTTAGGTTAGGTTAGGTTAGGTTGGGTTGGGTAAGGTTGGGTTGGGTTGGGTTAGGTTGGGTTAGGTTGGGTTAGGTTGGGTTAGGTTGGGTTAGGTTGGGTTAGGTTAGGTTAGGTTAGGTTAGGTTGGGTTAGGTTAGGTTAGGTTAGGTTAGGTGAGATTGGGTTAGGTAGGGTTAGGTTGGGTTAGGTTGGGTTAGGTTGGGTTAGGTTAGGTTAGGTTAGGTAAGGGTAGGTTAGGTTGGGTTGGGTTGGGTTAGGTTGGGTTGGGTTAGGTTAGGTTGGGTTAGGTTGGGTTGGGTTGGGTTGGGTTAGGTTAGGTTGGGTTAGGTTAGGTTAGGTTAGGTTAGGTTGGGTTAGGTTGGGTTGGGTTGGGTTAGGTTGGGTTGGGTTGGGTTAGGTTAGGTTGGGTTAGGTTAGGTTAGGTTAGGTTGGGTTGGGTTGGGTTGGGTTACGTTAGGTTAGGTTAGGTTAGGTTAGGTAAGGTTCGGTTAGGTTAGGTTAGGTTAGGTTGGGTTGGGTTGGGTTGGGTTGGGTGTGGTTGGGTTGGGTTGGGTTAGGTTAGGTTAGGTTAGGTTAGGTCAGGTCAGGTTAGGTCGGGTCAGGTTAGGTCGGGTCAGGTTAGGTCGGGTCAGGTTAGGTCGGGTCAGGTTAGGTCGGGTCAGGTTAGGTTGGGTCAGGTTAGGTTGGGTCAGGTTAGGTTGGGTCAGGTTAGGTTGGGTTAGGTTAGGTTGGGTTAGGTTAGGTTGGGTTAGGTTAGGTTGGGTTAGGTTAGGTTAGGTTAGGTTAGGTTGGGTTAGGTTAGGTTAGGTTAGGTTGGGTTAGGTTAGGTTGGGTTAGGTTAGGTTGGGTTAGGTTGGGTTAGGTTAGGTTGGGTTAGGTTAGGTTAGGTTAGGTTGGGTTAGGTTAGGTTGGGTTAGGTTAGGTTGGGTTAGGTTAGGTTGGGTTAGGTTAGGTTCGGTTAGGTTAGGTTGGGTTAGGTTAGGTTGGGTTAGGTTGGGTTAGGTTAGGTTGGGTTAGGTTAGGTTAGGTTAGGTTAGGTTGGGTTAGGTTAGGTTGGGTTTGGTTAGGTTGGGTTTGGTTAGGTGTGGTTAGGTTGGGTTAGGTAAGGTTTGATTAGGTTAGGTTGGGTTAGGTTAGGTTGGGTTAGGTTAGGTTGGGTTAGGTTAGGTTAGGTTGGGTTAGGTTAGGTTGGGTTAGGTTAGGTAGGGTTAGGTTAGGTTGGGTTAGGTTAGGTTAGGTTGGGTTAGGTTAGGTTAGGTTGGGTTAGGTTAGGTTAGGTTAGGTTAGGTTAAGTTAGGTTAGGTTAGGTTAGGTTAGGCTAGGTTAGGTTGGGTTAGGTTAGGTTGGGTTAGGTTAGGTTGGGTTGGGTTGGGTTGGGTTGGGTGTGGTTGGGTTGGGTTGGGTTAGGATAGGTTAGGTTAGGTTAGGTTAGGTCAGGTCAGGTTAGGTCAGGTCAGGTTAGGTCGGGTCAGGTTAGGTCGGGTCAGGTTAGGTCGGGTCAGGTTAGGTCGGGTCAGGTTAGGTCGGGTCAGGTTAGGTTGGGTCAGG
>NC_134704.1:0-20000 GCF_043290135.1 Rhipicephalus microplus | reverse complement strand
CGACGATGGAATGGGACTCGCTCGGTGATGCCTGTGGCGGCCCAGATTCGCCCGATGAGGTGGCTGGTTGCAAGGCTCAGGCCCGTGACCCGAACTGCCGTTGCTGCACCCGCACCGGAATCTGCAGGCCTTGGTCTCGACCGTTGAGGCAGCTCGCCGTCCTTGGAAGGCGTTGTCCGGAGGTCCAGACCGGGTGAAGTCCAGAAGGCTCAGGTCTGCCACCCGACTGCCTGTCTTCAGCTCCCAGCTGTGACCTTCCTCTTGCCTCGTTCACCTCGAACTACTAGCTCTTTTGCCCTTCAGGATTGGCTTCCTCTGGGGCACACTTGTCTCGTCCCGATTGGCCTTTCAAAACTCCGTGGTGATCAGCCATTGGCCCTTGTTTGCTTTATGGTCTTGGATGCTTGCGCTCCACGCTCTCACGTGTACCGGTCCTCGGCGTCGTCGTTGTTCAGGCGACCCAGCACGTGCACTCGGTCATCCTTTAATTTCGCGCACTTTTCAGTCATTCACAATTACGCGCACCAGTCGCATCACCATCGCATCACAATGGCCCCCTTTCGAAGAAGTTTTTCCCGTTGAAAAACTGTCGTTCGATGCGCACCACACAAGCTATCACAACACACCGATGGCACCACACTGCTTCTTCGTTGACATGTCTCACGTCGAAACACCGAGTCCACAGAACGTAACATTCAACCAACAACAATAAGAAAAGTTTTTGGCAGCAACTAAGAACAGTACAAATACAGTCATTAACTCCAGTAACAGTACACCACACAAGCATAACCTTGTAATAATAACACACAGAACATATTCACTGCAACCTACTCATGTAGTCGGCTCCAACATTCTCGGATCCCTTTATATGTTCTACGTGAAAGTTGTACTCTTGCAGTACTAAACTCCACCGCAGAACTCTGCTGTTGAGGTGTTTTGCTCGAGATAAGTACTGCAACGGTTGGTGATCTGTTTGAACCGTGAAATATGTCCCATATAAAAATATGTGGAACTTTTCCACTGCCCACACCAACGCGAGACACTCCCGCTCGATTGTTGAGTAGTTCTGTTCTCGAGGCAGTAGCTGACGACTGGCGTATTTTACCGGGTATAAAACACCGTCGTGCTCTTGCATAAGGACTGCACCGATGCAAGAATCGGAGGCGTCACTGCGGAGTACAAATCCACGTTTGAGATCCGGAGCCTTTAAAATAGGTCCAGACGCCAGAGCTTGCTTTAGTGTTTCGAAAGCTGTCTCTTCCTCTTCCACTACAATGAAAGATGCGGACTGGGGTGATATTTCTGGAGGACGCTCTTCGTAGCGTTTTAACATGTTTATATGGAACAGCTTGGTAGTATGTCCCATATCCAGCCAGTAGTCAGAGTCACCCTTCTTTCCTGTGACCCTGAAAGGTCCTTTCCAATGCATCATAAGCTTGTTTTCCGTCGTGGGAAGTAGTACGAGGGCGCGGTCTCCAACCTTTAGCCGACGCATCCGACTTCCCCGGTCATAGTATTTCTTCTGCGTTGTTTTAGCTCGTGACAGGTTTTCTTGTGCCAACTGCAATGTTTTTTCTAGGCGATCTCTGAGATCCAGGACATACCCATATGTTGTCTTCACTTCCTCGCTTTGATTGTCTCCGGTCCATAATTCTTTAAGTAGACTGAGAGGTCCTCGAACATTTCTACCGTAGATCAGCTCAAAAGGCGAAAATCCCAAGCTGGCTTGCGGGACTTCCCGGTACGCAAACAGGAGTGGGGCTAATAGTCGGTCCCATGTCTTGGGTTCCTCTTGGCACAATTTACGCAACATTTGCTTTAGTGTGCCATTAAATCTCTCCACTAAGCCATTACACATGGGATGATAGGGTGTGGAGCTGAGATGCTTGATCGCCAACAAGTCATTGACCTCTCTCATTAACTCCGATGTAAAGCATGATGCCTGATCACAAAGTACCTCACGCGGGAACCCGATTCGAGAAAACATCTCTACCAGTGCCTCGGCTACTGTGGCTGAATCGATGGATGGCAGGGCTATTGCATCTGGGTATCTAGTAGCGAAGTCCACTAGTGTTAGTATATATCGATTACCCATGTGTGATATTGGCTTTAAAGGCCCGATAATGTCCACTGCCACTCTTTCGAATGGGGTGTCTATCAAAGGCATTCGACCTAGTGGTGCCTTACCAACTCTGCTCTTGGGGTAGGTTCGTTGGCATGCGTCACAAGAGCGCACGTATCTCCTCACTGCCTCTTGAACTCCTGGCCAGTAAAATGATTGTAGAACACGATCAATCGTTCTTTTTATTCCTTGATGCCCCGACATCAGGGTTTCGTGCGCCAAAGTAAGCACTTGGCTGCGCAATCTTTGGGGCACTACTACTTGTTGAATCACCTTACCAGATGGTAGGTGATAATAGCGGTATAGCAGCCCCTTTTCTATCTCGAACGAATAGGACTTTGATCCTCCCTGTAGCCCTTGACCTACTTTACTCCTGCAAGAATCTAGGGTCTTGTCCTGTTTTTGAGCGGCACTAAGATCCTTTCGGGTCGTCTTCAAGGTGGGTACATCGATTTCAGATGAGATTGACCGTTGCTCTCGGATTTTGATACCAACCACTGAAGACTTCAGGGTACCATCCTCTCTATCTGCTCCTTTTCCACTCGCTATATAGTTGGGGTAGGTTTTTACCGGAATCCTTTCCTCCCACTTGGTATCGGGGTCATGGACTTCACGTGAACCTGGTACATTTCCGACGATAAGGTCGTAGAGTGGGTTTGTCATGCATTTGACAATAGATGTACCAGAAAAATAAGGTGAATGAATTTCCACCTCCGCCTCAGGAACGATGATGCTACTGCCATCGGCTAAGAATAGCGTAGCGGTAGTACCTATGAGGGCTTCATCGGGTACCAGAGAACGACGCACCACCAGTGTATTGCTACCCGTATCCCGCAACACTGAGACGGTTCGGCCAAAGATTCGGCCCTGTAACACGGGCATTTTGTGTGTGGCAAACTTCGGGTGAGTATTCACGGCGCCCGCCATGTCCTCTTCTTTGTCCGGTGAAAGCTTCACTTCCGTTGAGTGCTCCTCTGGCGACAAAAGACATGACGTCTTGTTGGCTGAACCGTTCTTCTTTGAGCAAGTTTTGGAATCATGCCCCGCCTTCTGACAATATCCACAGAAAGGTTGTTTTGACCTTGATCGGCACTCCGATGCCCTGTGACCCATTTTGCCACATACAAAACAACGTACTGCTCCTCTCTCCGAGTAACTACCACTTTTTTCCGTATTGCTTTTAGATTCCACTTTTTCTCGGAAAACTAACAGGTTGACTTGCCTCTGAGCTTCTAAAAAGTTATCTGAGGCCTCGGCCATGTCCTCTAGCTTGTTGAAGTTCTTTTCTCGCAGGAAAAGTGCCAAACGGTGATGACAGTTTCTTAAGAACTGTTCTGTAACTATCAAGTTACGAAGAGCCGAATATTCTTTTCCGGTCCTCGACATTTCGACCCAACGATCGAAAAAACTCAGTAGCCTAGTTGCGTACTGCTTGCCTGTTTCGCCGTCCTGTGGCTTGCTTTGTCGGAACTTTTCCCGATACCCTTCGGCCGTAAAACGGAAACGCTGGAGCAACGCCAACTTGGCTTTATCATAATCGAGTGAATCCTCCGGCGAAAGTCTTCCAAACACCTTTAAGGCTTCTCCGCTCAAACATAAACTTAAAGCTGTGGCCCATTTGTCCCTAGGCCATTCTTGACCGATGGCGACTCTCTCGAACCTTTTTAAATAGGCGTCCAAGTCGTCCCGGCTTTCATTAAATCCCGGTATCAACTTATGAGGATTCACGCTGCATGAAACACTCCTTTCTTGTGCTGAGCCTGGTGCTGAGTCAACAGTTCTTGTCTCTACACGGCTATTCTCAGCTTCGGCAAGTCTAAGACGCAGTTGCAGGTTTTGGTTCTCTAATTCCAGCTGCTCCTTCTTTGCGCGTGTCTCCAGTTCGAGCTGTTTTTCTTTTTCGCGCGTCTCGAGCTCAAGCTGCTCCTTCTTGGCCTGCGTCTCCCGTTCCAACTGTTCCTTTCGAGCTTCTCGTTCCGCAGCCCGTTCCTCTCGTGCTCGTGCCTCCTTCTCCTCGTACCATGCTTTAAAATCCGCCCCATCAATTCCCATGCGATCCGCCAAGGCCATTAGCTCTCGCATATTCGACATGATGTCAACCGCGTCAATAAATGAAGGTGTCAAACCAACGGCTTTGTCCTGTCGCTGCGGACGCCAGTTTGTGATGCGGGTTCTTGTCGCTGATTTGTTTCTCCTGGTTGAGCCCCGGAGAGTTTTTCTAATAAAGACGAAGCCGTTTGCTTAACAAACAACACCTAAACATTTACTGCAGAACTGAAGCAAAACTCAAACACAAACTACAAGAAATGAGTAGCTGGCTAAAAGCGGGATTTAGAAGGAAAACAAACATCTAAAGTCCCGAAACTGCCGACGGAAAGTCACAGCTACATGATGCAGTTCTGACGCGGTGATTCGGCGGTGCAGGGAAGAGAGCAAGTTCGATCTCACCAAAACGTTGCTGCTGTAATGGTGGCGACGGCGTGTACCGATGCTCGCTGGCGGCGACGATGGAATGGGACTCGCTCGGTGATGCCTGTGGCGGCCCAGATTCGCCCGATGAGGTGGCTGGTTGCAAGGCTCAGGCCCGTGACCCGAACTGCCGTTGCTGCACCCGCACCGGAATCTGCAGGCCTTGGTCTCGACCGTTGAGGCAGCTCGCCGTCCTTGGAAGGCGTTGTCCGGAGGTCCAGACCGGGTGAAGTCCAGAAGGCTCAGGTCTGCCACCCGACTGCCTGTCTTCAGCTCCCAGCTGTGACCTTCCTCTTGCCTCGTTCACCTCGAACTACTAGCTCTTTTGCCCTTCAGGATTGGCTTCCTCTGGGGCACACTTGTCTCGTCCCGATTGGCCTTTCAAAACTCCGTGGTGATCAGCCATTGGCCCTTGTTTGCTTTATGGTCTTGGATGCTTGCGCTCCACGCTCTCACGTGTACCGGTCCTCGGCGTCGTCGTTGTTCAGGCGACCCAGCACGTGCACTCGGTCATCCTTTAATTTCGCGCACTTTTCAATCATTCACAATTACGCGCACCAGTCGCATCACCATCGCATCACAATGTTAGGTTAGGTTAGGTTAGGTTAGGTTAGGTTAGGTTAGGTTAGGTTAGGTTAGGTTAGGTTAGGTTAGGTTAGGTTAGGTTAGGTTAGGTTAGGTTAGGTTAGGTTAGGTTAGGTTAGGTTAGGTTAGGTTAGGTTAGGTTAGGTTAGGTTAGGTTAGGTTAGGTTAGGTTAGGTTAGGTTAGGTTAGGTTAGGTTAGGTTAGGTTAGGTTAGGTTAGGTTAGGTTAGGTTAGGTTAGGTTAGGTTAGGTTAGGTTAGGTTAGGTTAGGTTAGGTTAGGTTAGGTTAGGTTAGGTTAGGTTAGGTTAGGTTAGGTTAGGTTAGGTTAGGTTAGGTTAGGTTAGGTTAGGTTAGGTTAGGTTAGGTTAGGTTAGGTTAGGTTAGGTTAGGTTAGGTTAGGTTAGGTTAGGTTAGGTTAGGTTAGGTTAGGTTAGGTTAGGTTAGGTTAGGTTAGGTTAGGTTAGGTTAGGTTAGGTTAGGTTAGGTTAGGTTAGGTTAGGTTAGGTTAGGTTAGGTTAGGTTAGGTTAGGTTAGGTTAGGTTAGGTTAGGTTAGGTTAGGTTAGGTTAGGTTAGGTTAGGTTAGGTTAGGTTAGGTTAGGTTAGGTTAGGTTAGGTTAGGTTAGGTTAGGTTAGGTTAGGTTAGGTTAGGTTAGGTTAGGTTAGGTTAGGTTAGGTTAGGTTAGGTTAGGTTAGGTTAGGTTAGGTTAGGTTAGGTTAGGTTAGGTTAGGTTAGGTTAGGTTAGGTTAGGTTAGGTTAGGTTAGGTTAGGTTAGGTTAGGTTAGGTTAGGTTAGGTTAGGTTAGGTTAGGTTAGGTTAGGTTAGGTTAGGTTAGGTTAGGTTAGGTTAGGTTAGGTTAGGTTAGGTTAGGTTAGGTTAGGTTAGGTTAGGTTAGGTTAGGTTAGGTTAGGTTAGGTTAGGTTAGGTTAGGTTAGGTTAGGTTAGGTTAGGTTAGGTTAGGTTAGGTTAGGTTAGGTTAGGTTAGGTTAGGTTAGGTTAGGTTAGGTTAGGTTAGGTTAGGTTAGGTTAGGTTAGGTTAGGTTAGGTTAGGTTAGGTTAGGTTAGGTTAGGTTAGGTTAGGTTAGGTTAGGTTAGGTTAGGTTAGGTTAGGTTAGGTTAGGTTAGGTTAGGTTAGGTTAGGTTAGGTTAGGTTAGGTTAGGTTAGGTTAGGTTAGGTTAGGTTAGGTTAGGTTAGGTTAGGTTAGGTTAGGTTAGGTTAGGTTAGGTTAGGTTAGGTTAGGTTAGGTTAGGTTAGGTTAGGTTAGGTTAGGTTAGGTTAGGTTAGGTTAGGTTAGGTTAGGTTAGGTTAGGTTAGGTTAGGTTAGGTTAGGTTAGGTTAGGTTAGGTTAGGTTAGGTTAGGTTAGGTTAGGTTAGGTTAGGTTAGGTTAGGTTAGGTTAGGTTAGGTTAGGTTAGGTTAGGTTAGGTTAGGTTAGGTTAGGTTAGGTTAGGTTAGGTTAGGTTAGGTTAGGTTAGGTTAGGTTAGGTTAGGTTAGGTTAGGTTAGGTTAGGTTAGGTTAGGTTAGGTTAGGTTAGGTTAGGTTAGGTTAGGTTAGGTTAGGTTAGGTTAGGTTAGGTTAGGTTAGGTTAGGTTAGGTTAGGTTAGGTTAGGTTAGGTTAGGTTAGGTTAGGTTAGGTTAGGTTAGGTTAGGTTAGGTTAGGTTAGGTTAGGTTAGGTTAGGTTAGGTTAGGTTAGGTTAGGTTAGGTTAGGTTAGGTTAGGTTAGGTTAGGTTAGGTTAGGTTAGGTTAGGTTAGGTTAGGTTAGGTTAGGTTAGGTTAGGTTAGGTTAGGTTAGGTTAGGTTAGGTTAGGTTAGGTTAGGTTAGGTTAGGTTAGGTTAGGTTAGGTTAGGTTAGGTTAGGTTAGGTTAGGTTAGGTTAGGTTAGGTTAGGTTAGGTTAGGTTAGGTTAGGTTAGGTTAGGTTAGGTTAGGTTAGGTTAGGTTAGGTTAGGTTAGGTTAGGTTAGGTTAGGTTAGGTTAGGTTAGGTTAGGTTAGGTTAGGTTAGGTTAGGTTAGGTTAGGTTAGGTTAGGTTAGGTTAGGTTAGGTTAGGTTAGGTTAGGTTAGGTTAGGTTAGGTTAGGTTAGGTTAGGTTAGGTTAGGTTAGGTTAGGTTAGGTTAGGTTAGGTTAGGTTAGGTTAGGTTAGGTTAGGTTAGGTTAGGTTAGGTTAGGTTAGGTTAGGTTAGGTTAGGTTAGGTTAGGTTAGGTTAGGTTAGGTTAGGTTAGGTTAGGTTAGGTTAGGTTAGGTTAGGTTAGGTTAGGTTAGGTTAGGTTAGGTTAGGTTAGGTTAGGTTAGGTTAGGTTAGGTTAGGTTAGGTTAGGTTAGGTTAGGTTAGGTTAGGTTAGGTTAGGTTAGGTTAGGTTAGGTTAGGTTAGGTTAGGTTAGGTTAGGTTAGGTTAGGTTAGGTTAGGTTAGGTTAGGTTAGGTTAGGTTAGGTTAGGTTAGGTTAGGTTAGGTTAGGTTAGGTTAGGTTAGGTTAGGTTAGGTTAGGTTAGGTTAGGTTAGGTTAGGTTAGGTTAGGTTAGGTTAGGTTAGGTTAGGTTAGGTTAGGTTAGGTTAGGTTAGGTTAGGTTAGGTTAGGTTAGGTTAGGTTAGGTTAGGTTAGGTTAGGTTAGGTTAGGTTAGGTTAGGTTAGGTTAGGTTAGGTTAGGTTAGGTTAGGTTAGGTTAGGTTAGGTTAGGTTAGGTTAGGTTAGGTTAGGTTAGGTTAGGTTAGGTTAGGTTAGGTTAGGTTAGGTTAGGTTAGGTTAGGTTAGGTTAGGTTAGGTTAGGTTAGGTTAGGTTAGGTTAGGTTAGGTTAGGTTAGGTTAGGTTAGGTTAGGTTAGGTTAGGTTAGGTTAGGTTAGGTTAGGTTAGGTTAGGTTAGGTTAGGTTAGGTTAGGTTAGGTTAGGTTAGGTTAGGTTAGGTTAGGTTAGGTTAGGTTAGGTTAGGTTAGGTTAGGTTAGGTTAGGTTAGGTTAGGTTAGGTTAGGTTAGGTTAGGTTAGGTTAGGTTAGGTTAGGTTAGGTTAGGTTAGGTTAGGTTAGGTTAGGTTAGGTTAGGTTAGGTTAGGTTAGGTTAGGTTAGGTTAGGTTAGGTTAGGTTAGGTTAGGTTAGGTTAGGTTAGGTTAGGTTAGGTTAGGTTAGGTTAGGTTAGGTTAGGTTAGGTTAGGTTAGGTTAGGTTAGGTTAGGTTAGGTTAGGTTAGGTTAGGTTAGGTTAGGTTAGGTTAGGTTAGGTTAGGTTAGGTTAGGTTAGGTTAGGTTAGGTTAGGTTAGGTTAGGTTAGGTTAGGTTAGGTTAGGTTAGGTTAGGTTAGGTTAGGTTAGGTTAGGTTAGGTTAGGTTAGGTTAGGTTAGGTTAGGTTAGGTTAGGTTAGGTTAGGTTAGGTTAGGTTAGGTTAGGTTAGGTTAGGTTAGGTTAGGTTAGGTTAGGTTAGGTTAGGTTAGGTTAGGTTAGGTTAGGTTAGGTTAGGTTAGGTTAGGTTAGGTTAGGTTAGGTTAGGTTAGGTTAGGTTAGGTTAGGTTAGGTTAGGTTAGGTTAGGTTAGGTTAGGTTAGGTTAGGTTAGGTTAGGTTAGGTTAGGTTAGGTTAGGTTAGGTTAGGTTAGGTTAGGTTAGGTTAGGTTAGGTTAGGTTAGGTTAGGTTAGGTTAGGTTAGGTTAGGTTAGGTTAGGTTAGGTTAGGTTAGGTTAGGTTAGGTTAGGTTAGGTTAGGTTAGGTTAGGTTAGGTTAGGTTAGGTTAGGTTAGGTTAGGTTAGGTTAGGTTAGGTTAGGTTAGGTTAGGTTAGGTTAGGTTAGGTTAGGTTAGGTTAGGTTAGGTTAGGTTAGGTTAGGTTAGGTTAGGTTAGGTTAGGTTAGGTTAGGTTAGGTTAGGTTAGGTTAGGTTAGGTTAGGTTAGGTTAGGTTAGGTTAGGTTAGGTTAGGTTAGGTTAGGTTAGGTTAGGTTAGGTTAGGTTAGGTTAGGTTAGGTTAGGTTAGGTTAGGTTAGGTTAGGTTAGGTTAGGTTAGGTTAGGTTAGGTTAGGTTAGGTTAGGTTAGGTTAGGTTAGGTTAGGTTAGGTTAGGTTAGGTTAGGTTAGGTTAGGTTAGGTTAGGTTAGGTTAGGTTAGGTTAGGTTAGGTTAGGTTAGGTTAGGTTAGGTTAGGTTAGGTTAGGTTAGGTTAGGTTAGGTTAGGTTAGGTTAGGTTAGGTTAGGTTAGGTTAGGTTAGGTTAGGTTAGGTTAGGTTAGGTTAGGTTAGGTTAGGTTAGGTTAGGTTAGGTTAGGTTAGGTTAGGTTAGGTTAGGTTAGGTTAGGTTAGGTTAGGTTAGGTTAGGTTAGGTTAGGTTAGGTTAGGTTAGGTTAGGTTAGGTTAGGTTAGGTTAGGTTAGGTTAGGTTAGGTTAGGTTAGGTTAGGTTAGGTTAGGTTAGGTTAGGTTAGGTTAGGTTAGGTTAGGTTAGGTTAGGTTAGGTTAGGTTAGGTTAGGTTAGGTTAGGTTAGGTTAGGTTAGGTTAGGTTAGGTTAGGTTAGGTTAGGTTAGGTTAGGTTAGGTTAGGTTAGGTTAGGTTAGGTTAGGTTAGGTTAGGTTAGGTTAGGTTAGGTTAGGTTAGGTTAGGTTAGGTTAGGTTAGGTTAGGTTAGGTTAGGTTAGGTTAGGTTAGGTTAGGTTAGGTTAGGTTAGGTTAGGTTAGGTTAGGTTAGGTTAGGTTAGGTTAGGTTAGGTTAGGTTAGGTTAGGTTAGGTTAGGTTAGGTTAGGTTAGGTTAGGTTAGGTTAGGTTAGGTTAGGTTAGGTTAGGTTAGGTTAGGTTAGGTTAGGTTAGGTTAGGTTAGGTTAGGTTAGGTTAGGTTAGGTTAGGTTAGGTTAGGTTAGGTTAGGTTAGGTTAGGTTAGGTTAGGTTAGGTTAGGTTAGGTTAGGTTAGGTTAGGTTAGGTTAGGTTAGGTTAGGTTAGGTTAGGTTAGGTTAGGTTAGGTTAGGTTAGGTTAGGTTAGGTTAGGTTAGGTTAGGTTAGGTTAGGTTAGGTTAGGTTAGGTTAGGTTAGGTTAGGTTAGGTTAGGTTAGGTTAGGTTAGGTTAGGTTAGGTTAGGTTAGGTTAGGTTAGGTTAGGTTAGGTTAGGTTAGGTTAGGTTAGGTTAGGTTAGGTTAGGTTAGGTTAGGTTAGGTTAGGTTAGGTTAGGTTAGGTTAGGTTAGGTTAGGTTAGGTTAGGTTAGGTTAGGTTAGGTTAGGTTAGGTTAGGTTAGGTTAGGTTAGGTTAGGTTAGGTTAGGTTAGGTTAGGTTAGGTTAGGTTAGGTTAGGTTAGGTTAGGTTAGGTTAGGTTAGGTTAGGTTAGGTTAGGTTAGGTTAGGTTAGGTTAGGTTAGGTTAGGTTAGGTTAGGTTAGGTTAGGTTAGGTTAGGTTAGGTTAGGTTAGGTTAGGTTAGGTTAGGTTAGGTTAGGTTAGGTTAGGTTAGGTTAGGTTAGGTTAGGTTAGGTTAGGTTAGGTTAGGTTAGGTTAGGTTAGGTTAGGTTAGGTTAGGTTAGGTTAGGTTAGGTTAGGTTAGGTTAGGTTAGGTTAGGTTAGGTTAGGTTAGGTTAGGTTAGGTTAGGTTAGGTTAGGTTAGGTTAGGTTAGGTTAGGTTAGGTTAGGTTAGGTTAGGTTAGGTTAGGTTAGGTTAGGTTAGGTTAGGTTAGGTTAGGTTAGGTTAGGTTAGGTTAGGTTAGGTTAGGTTAGGTTAGGTTAGGTTAGGTTAGGTTAGGTTAGGTTAGGTTAGGTTAGGTTAGGTTAGGTTAGGTTAGGTTAGGTTAGGTTAGGTTAGGTTAGGTTAGGTTAGGTTAGGTTAGGTTAGGTTAGGTTAGGTTAGGTTAGGTTAGGTTAGGTTAGGTTAGGTTAGGTTAGGTTAGGTTAGGTTAGGTTAGGTTAGGTTAGGTTAGGTTAGGTTAGGTTAGGTTAGGTTAGGTTAGGTTAGGTTAGGTTAGGTTAGGTTAGGTTAGGTTAGGTTAGGTTAGGTTAGGTTAGGTTAGGTTAGGTTAGGTTAGGTTAGGTTAGGTTAGGTTAGGTTAGGTTAGGTTAGGTTAGGTTAGGTTAGGTTAGGTTAGGTTAGGTTAGGTTAGGTTAGGTTAGGTTAGGTTAGGTTAGGTTAGGTTAGGTTAGGTTAGGTTAGGTTAGGTTAGGTTAGGTTAGGTTAGGTTAGGTTAGGTTAGGTTAGGTTAGGTTAGGTTAGGTTAGGTTAGGTTAGGTTAGGTTAGGTTAGGTTAGGTTAGGTTAGGTTAGGTTAGGTTAGGTTAGGTTAGGTTAGGTTAGGTTAGGTTAGGTTAGGTTAGGTTAGGTTAGGTTAGGTTAGGTTAGGTTAGGTTAGGTTAGGTTAGGTTAGGTTAGGTTAGGTTAGGTTAGGTTAGGTTAGGTTAGGTTAGGTTAGGTTAGGTTAGGTTAGGTTAGGTTAGGTTAGGTTAGGTTAGGTTAGGTTAGGTTAGGTTAGGTTAGGTTAGGTTAGGTTAGGTTAGGTTAGGTTAGGTTAGGTTAGGTTAGGTTAGGTTAGGTTAGGTTAGGTTAGGTTAGGTTAGGTTAGGTTAGGTTAGGTTAGGTTAGGTTAGGTTAGGTTAGGTTAGGTTAGGTTAGGTTAGGTTAGGTTAGGTTAGGTTAGGTTAGGTTAGGTTAGGTTAGGTTAGGTTAGGTTAGGTTAGGTTAGGTTAGGTTAGGTTAGGTTAGGTTAGGTTAGGTTAGGTTAGGTTAGGTTAGGTTAGGTTAGGTTAGGTTAGGTTAGGTTAGGTTAGGTTAGGTTAGGTTAGGTTAGGTTAGGTTAGGTTAGGTTAGGTTAGGTTAGGTTAGGTTAGGTTAGGTTAGGTTAGGTTAGGTTAGGTTAGGTTAGGTTAGGTTAGGTTAGGTTAGGTTAGGTTAGGTTAGGTTAGGTTAGGTTAGGTTAGGTTAGGTTAGGTTAGGTTAGGTTAGGTTAGGTTAGGTTAGGTTAGGTTAGGTTAGGTTAGGTTAGGTTAGGTTAGGTTAGGTTAGGTTAGGTTAGGTTAGGTTAGGTTAGGTTAGGTTAGGTTAGGTTAGGTTAGGTTAGGTTAGGTTAGGTTAGGTTAGGTTAGGTTAGGTTAGGTTAGGTTAGGTTAGGTTAGGTTAGGTTAGGTTAGGTTAGGTTAGGTTAGGTTAGGTTAGGTTAGGTTAGGTTAGGTTAGGTTAGGTTAGGTTAGGTTAGGTTAGGTTAGGTTAGGTTAGGTTAGGTTAGGTTAGGTTAGGTTAGGTTAGGTTAGGTTAGGTTAGGTTAGGTTAGGTTAGGTTAGGTTAGGTTAGGTTAGGTTAGGTTAGGTTAGGTTAGGTTAGGTTAGGTTAGGTTAGGTTAGGTTAGGTTAGGTTAGGTTAGGTTAGGTTAGGTTAGGTTAGGTTAGGTTAGGTTAGGTTAGGTTAGGTTAGGTTAGGTTAGGTTAGGTTAGGTTAGGTTAGGTTAGGTTAGGTTAGGTTAGGTTAGGTTAGGTTAGGTTAGGTTAGGTTAGGTTAGGTTAGGTTAGGTTAGGTTAGGTTAGGTTAGGTTAGGTTAGGTTAGGTTAGGTTAGGTTAGGTTAGGTTAGGTTAGGTTAGGTTAGGTTAGGTTAGGTTAGGTTAGGTTAGGTTAGGTTAGGTTAGGTTAGGTTAGGTTAGGTTAGGTTAGGTTAGGTTAGGTTAGGTTAGGTTAGGTTAGGTTAGGTTAGGTTAGGTTAGGTTAGGTTAGGTTAGGTTAGGTTAGGTTAGGTTAGGTTAGGTTAGGTTAGGTTAGGTTAGGTTAGGTTAGGTTAGGTTAGGTTAGGTTAGGTTAGGTTAGGTTAGGTTAGGTTAGGTTAGGTTAGGTTAGGTTAGGTTAGGTTAGGTTAGGTTAGGTTAGGTTAGGTTAGGTTAGGTTAGGTTAGGTTAGGTTAGGTTAGGTTAGGTTAGGTTAGGTTAGGTTAGGTTAGGTTAGGTTAGGTTAGGTTAGGTTAGGTTAGGTTAGGTTAGGTTAGGTTAGGTTAGGTTAGGTTAGGTTAGGTTAGGTTAGGTTAGGTTAGGTTAGGTTAGGTTAGGTTAGGTTAGGTTAGGTTAGGTTAGGTTAGGTTAGGTTAGGTTAGGTTAGGTTAGGTTAGGTTAGGTTAGGTTAGGTTAGGTTAGGTTAGGTTAGGTTAGGTTAGGTTAGGTTAGGTTAGGTTAGGTTAGGTTAGGTTAGGTTAGGTTAGGTTAGGTTAGGTTAGGTTAGGTTAGGTTAGGTTAGGTTAGGTTAGGTTAGGTTAGGTTAGGTTAGGTTAGGTTAGGTTAGGTTAGGTTAGGTTAGGTTAGGTTAGGTTAGGTTAGGTTAGGTTAGGTTAGGTTAGGTTAGGTTAGGTTAGGTTAGGTTAGGTTAGGTTAGGTTAGGTTAGGTTAGGTTAGGTTAGGTTAGGTTAGGTTAGGTTAGGTTAGGTTAGGTTAGGTTAGGTTAGGTTAGGTTAGGTTAGGTTAGGTTAGGTTAGGTTAGGTTAGGTTAGGTTAGGTTAGGTTAGGTTAGGTTAGGTTAGGTTAGGTTAGGTTAGGTTAGGTTAGGTTAGGTTAGGTTAGGTTAGGTTAGGTTAGGTTAGGTTAGGTTAGGTTAGGTTAGGTTAGGTTAGGTTAGGTTAGGTTAGGTTAGGTTAGGTTAGGTTAGGTTAGGTTAGGTTAGGTTAGGTTAGGTTAGGTTAGGTTAGGTTAGGTTAGGTTAGGTTAGGTTAGGTTAGGTTAGGTTAGGTTAGGTTAGGTTAGGTTAGGTTAGGTTAGGTTAGGTTAGGTTAGGTTAGGTTAGGTTAGGTTAGGTTAGGTTAGGTTAGGTTAGGTTAGGTTAGGTTAGGTTAGGTTAGGTTAGGTTAGGTTAGGTTAGGTTAGGTTAGGTTAGGTTAGGTTAGGTTAGGTTAGGTTAGGTTAGGTTAGGTTAGGTTAGGTTAGGTTAGGTTAGGTTAGGTTAGGTTAGGTTAGGTTAGGTTAGGTTAGGTTAGGTTAGGTTAGGTTAGGTTAGGTTAGGTTAGGTTAGGTTAGGTTAGGTTAGGTTAGGTTAGGTTAGGTTAGGTTAGGTTAGGTTAGGTTAGGTTAGGTTAGGTTAGGTTAGGTTAGGTTAGGTTAGGTTAGGTTAGGTTAGGTTAGGTTAGGTTAGGTTAGGTTAGGTTAGGTTAGGTTAGGTTAGGTTAGGTTAGGTTAGGTTAGGTTAGGTTAGGTTAGGTTAGGTTAGGTTAGGTTAGGTTAGGTTAGGTTAGGTTAGGTTAGGTTAGGTTAGGTTAGGTTAGGTTAGGTTAGGTTAGGTTAGGTTAGGTTAGGTTAGGTTAGGTTAGGTTAGGTTAGGTTAGGTTAGGTTAGGTTAGGTTAGGTTAGGTTAGGTTAGGTTAGGTTAGGTTAGGTTAGGTTAGGTTAGGTTAGGTTAGGTTAGGTTAGGTTAGGTTAGGTTAGGTTAGGTTAGGTTAGGTTAGGTTAGGTTAGGTTAGGTTAGGTTAGGTTAGGTTAGGTTAGGTTAGGTTAGGTTAGGTTAGGTTAGGTTAGGTTAGGTTAGGTTAGGTTAGGTTAGGTTAGGTTAGGTTAGGTTAGGTTAGGTTAGGTTAGGTTAGGTTAGGTTAGGTTAGGTTAGGTTAGGTTAGGTTAGGTTAGGTTAGGTTAGGTTAGGTTAGGTTAGGTTAGGTTAGGTTAGGTTAGGTTAGGTTAGGTTAGGTTAGGTTAGGTTAGGTTAGGTTAGGTTAGGTTAGGTTAGGTTAGGTTAGGTTAGGTTAGGTTAGGTTAGGTTAGGTTAGGTTAGGTTAGGTTAGGTTAGGTTAGGTTAGGTTAGGTTAGGTTAGGTTAGGTTAGGTTAGGTTAGGTTAGGTTAGGTTAGGTTAGGTTAGGTTAGGTTAGGTTAGGTTAGGTTAGGTTAGGTTAGGTTAGGTTAGGTTAGGTTAGGTTAGGTTAGGTTAGGTTAGGTTAGGTTAGGTTAGGTTAGGTTAGGTTAGGTTAGGTTAGGTTAGGTTAGGTTAGGTTAGGTTAGGTTAGGTTAGGTTAGGTTAGGTTAGGTTAGGTTAGGTTAGGTTAGGTTAGGTTAGGTTAGGTTAGGTTAGGTTAGGTTAGGTTAGGTTAGGTTAGGTTAGGTTAGGTTAGGTTAGGTTAGGTTAGGTTAGGTTAGGTTAGGTTAGGTTAGGTTAGGTTAGGTTAGGTTAGGTTAGGTTAGGTTAGGTTAGGTTAGGTTAGGTTAGGTTAGGTTAGGTTAGGTTAGGTTAGGTTAGGTTAGGTTAGGTTAGGTTAGGTTAGGTTAGGTTAGGTTAGGTTAGGTTAGGTTAGGTTAGGTTAGGTTAGGTTAGGTTAGGTTAGGTTAGGTTAGGTTAGGTTAGGTTAGGTTAGGTTAGGTTAGGTTAGGTTAGGTTAGGTTAGGTTAGGTTAGGTTAGGTTAGGTTAGGTTAGGTTAGGTTAGGTTAGGTTAGGTTAGGTTAGGTTAGGTTAGGTTAGGTTAGGTTAGGTTAGGTTAGGTTAGGTTAGGTTAGGTTAGGTTAGGTTAGGTTAGGTTAGGTTAGGTTAGGTTAGGTTAGGTTAGGTTAGGTTAGGTTAGGTTAGGTTAGGTTAGGTTAGGTTAGGTTAGGTTAGGTTAGGTTAGGTTAGGTTAGGTTAGGTTAGGTTAGGTTAGGTTAGGTTAGGTTAGGTTAGGTTAGGTTAGGTTAGGTTAGGTTAGGTTAGGTTAGGTTAGGTTAGGTTAGGTTAGGTTAGGTTAGGTTAGGTTAGGTTAGGTTAGGTTAGGTTAGGTTAGGTTAGGTTAGGTTAGGTTAGGTTAGGTTAGGTTAGGTTAGGTTAGGTTAGGTTAGGTTAGGTTAGGTTAGGTTAGGTTAGGTTAGGTTAGGTTAGGTTAGGTTAGGTTAGGTTAGGTTAGGTTAGGTTAGGTTAGGTTAGGTTAGGTTAGGTTAGGTTAGGTTAGGTTAGGTTAGGTTAGGTTAGGTTAGGTTAGGTTAGGTTAGGTTAGGTTAGGTTAGGTTAGGTTAGGTTAGGTTAGGTTAGGTTAGGTTAGGTTAGGTTAGGTTAGGTTAGGTTAGGTTAGGTTAGGTTAGGTTAGGTTAGGTTAGGTTAGGTTAGGTTAGGTTAGGTTAGGTTAGGTTAGGTTAGGTTAGGTTAGGTTAGGTTAGGTTAGGTTAGGTTAGGTTAGGTTAGGTTAGGTTAGGTTAGGTTAGGTTAGGTTAGGTTAGGTTAGGTTAGGTTAGGTTAGGTTAGGTTAGGTTAGGTTAGGTTAGGTTAGGTTAGGTTAGGTTAGGTTAGGTTAGGTTAGGTTAGGTTAGGTTAGGTTAGGTTAGGTTAGGTTAGGTTAGGTTAGGTTAGGTTAGGTTAGGTTAGGTTAGGTTAGGTTAGGTTAGGTTAGGTTAGGTTAGGTTAGGTTAGGTTAGGTTAGGTTAGGTTAGGTTAGGTTAGGTTAGGTTAGGTTAGGTTAGGTTAGGTTAGGTTAGGTTAGGTTAGGTTAGGTTAGGTTAGGTTAGGTTAGGTTAGGTTAGGTTAGGTTAGGTTAGGTTAGGTTAGGTTAGGTTAGGTTAGGTTAGGTTAGGTTAGGTTAGGTTAGGTTAGGTTAGGTTAGGTTAGGTTAGGTTAGGTTAGGTTAGGTTAGGTTAGGTTAGGTTAGGTTAGGTTAGGTTAGGTTAGGTTAGGTTAGGTTAGGTTAGGTTAGGTTAGGTTAGGTTAGGTTAGGTTAGGTTAGGTTAGGTTAGGTTAGGTTAGGTTAGGTTAGGTTAGGTTAGGTTAGGTTAGGTTAGGTTAGGTTAGGTTAGGTTAGGTTAGGTTAGGTTAGGTTAGGTTAGGTTAGGTTAGGTTAGGTTAGGTTAGGTTAGGTTAGGTTAGGTTAGGTTAGGTTAGGTTAGGTTAGGTTAGGTTAGGTTAGGTTAGGTTAGGTTAGGTTAGGTTAGGTTAGGTTAGGTTAGGTTAGGTTAGGTTAGGTTAGGTTAGGTTAGGTTAGGTTAGGTTAGGTTAGGTTAGGTTAGGTTAGGTTAGGTTAGGTTAGGTTAGGTTAGGTTAGGTTAGGTTAGGTTAGGTTAGGTTAGGTTAGGTTAGGTTAGGTTAGGTTAGGTTAGGTTAGGTTAGGTTAGGTTAGGTTAGGTTAGGTTAGGTTAGGTTAGGTTAGGTTAGGTTAGGTTAGGTTAGGTTAGGTTAGGTTAGGTTAGGTTAGGTTAGGTTAGGTTAGGTTAGGTTAGGTTAGGTTAGGTTAGGTTAGGTTAGGTTAGGTTAGGTTAGGTTAGGTTAGGTTAGGTTAGGTTAGGTTAGGTTAGGTTAGGTTAGGTTAGGTTAGGTTAGGTTAGGTTAGGTTAGGTTAGGTTAGGTTAGGTTAGGTTAGGTTAGGTTAGGTTAGGTTAGGTTAGGTTAGGTTAGGTTAGGTTAGGTTAGGTTAGGTTAGGTTAGGTTAGGTTAGGTTAGGTTAGGTTAGGTTAGGTTAGGTTAGGTTAGGTTAGGTTAGGTTAGGTTAGGTTAGGTTAGGTTAGGTTAGGTTAGGTTAGGTTAGGTTAGGTTAGGTTAGGTTAGGTTAGGTTAGGTTAGGTTAGGTTAGGTTAGGTTAGGTTAGGTTAGGTTAGGTTAGGTTAGGTTAGGTTAGGTTAGGTTAGGTTAGGTTAGGTTAGGTTAGGTTAGGTTAGGTTAGGTTAGGTTAGGTTAGGTTAGGTTAGCGTTAGGTTAGGTTAGGTTAGGTTAGGTTAGGTTAGGTTAGGTTAGGTTAGGTTAGGTTAGGTTAGGTTAGGTTAGGTTAGGTTAGGTTAGGTTAGGTTAGGTTAGGTTAGGTTAGGTTAGGTTAGGTTAGGTTAGGTTAGGTTAGGTTAGGTTAGGTTAGGTTAGGTTAGGTTAGGTTAGGTTAGGTTAGGTTAGGTTAGGTTAGGTTAGGTTAGGTTAGGTTAGGTTAGGTTAGGTTAGGTTAGGTTAGGTTAGGTTAGGTTAGGTTAGGTTAGGTTAGGTTAGGTTAGGTTAGGTTAGGTTAGGTTAGGTTAGGTTAGGTTAGGTTAGGTTAGGTTAGGTTAGGTTAGGTTAGGTTAGGTTAGGTTAGGTTAGGTTAGGTTAGGTTAGGTTAGGTTAGGTTAGGTTAGGTTAGGTTAGGTTAGGTTAGGTTAGGTTAGGTTAGGTTAGGTTAGGTTAGGTTAGGTTAGGTTAGGTTAGGTTAGGTTAGGTTAGGTTAGGTTAGGTTAGGTTAGGTTAGGTTAGGTTAGGTTAGGTTAGGTTAGGTTAGGTTAGGTTAGGTTAGGTTAGGTTAGGTTAGGTTAGGTTAGGTTAGGTTAGGTTAGGTTAGGTTAGGTTAGGTTAGGTTAGGTTAGGTTAGGTTAGGTTAGGTTAGGTTAGGTTAGGTTAGGTTAGGTTAGGTTAGGTTAGGTTAGGTTAGGTTAGGTTAGGTTAGGTTAGGTTAGGTTAGGTTAGGTTAGGTTAGGTTAGGTTAGGTTAGGTTAGGTTAGGTTAGGTTAGGTTAGGTTAGGTTAGGTTAGGTTAGGTTAGGTTAGGTTAGGTTAGGTTAGGTTAGGTTAGGTTAGGTTAGGTTAGGTTAGGTTAGGTTAGGTTAGGTTAGGTTAGGTTAGGTTAGGTTAGGTTAGGTTAGGTTAGGTTAGGTTAGGTTAGGTTAGGTTAGGTTAGGTTAGGTTAGGTTAGGTTAGGTTAGGTTAGGTTAGGTTAGGTTAGGTTAGGTTAGGTTAGGTTAGGTTAGGTTAGGTTAGGTTAGGTTAGGTTAGGTTAGGTTAGGTTAGGTTAGGTTAGGTTAGGTTAGGTTAGGTTAGGTTAGGTTAGGTTAGGTTAGGTTAGGTTAGGTTAGGTTAGGTTAGGTTAGGTTAGGTTAGGTTAGGTTAGGTTAGGTTAGGTTAGGTTAGGTTAGGTTAGGTTAGGTTAGGTTAGGTTAGGTTAGGTTAGGTTAGGTTAGGTTAGGTTAGGTTAGGTTAGGTTAGGTTAGGTTAGGTTAGGTTAGGTTAGGTTAGGTTAGGTTAGGTTAGGTTAGGTTAGGTTAGGTTAGGTTAGGTTAGGTTAGGTTAGGTTAGGTTAGGTTAGGTTAGGTTAGGTTAGGTTAGGTTAGGTTAGGTTAGGTTAGGTTAGGTTAGGTTAGGTTAGGTTAGGTTAGGTTAGGTTAGGTTAGGTTAGGTTAGGTTAGGTTAGGTTAGGTTAGGTTAGGTTAGGTTAGGTTAGGTTAGGTTAGGTTAGGTTAGGTTAGGTTAGGTTAGGTTAGGTTAGGTTAGGTTAGGTTAGGTTAGGTTAGGTTAGGTTAGGTTAGGTTAGGTTAGGTTAGGTTAGGTTAGGTTAGGTTAGGTTAGGTTAGGTTAGGTTAGGTTAGGTTAGGTTAGGTTAGGTTAGGTTAGGTTAGGTTAGGTTAGGTTAGGTTAGGTTAGGTTAGGTTAGGTTAGGTTAGGTTAGGTTAGGTTAGGTTAGGTTAGGTTAGGTTAGGTTAGGTTAGGTTAGGTTAGGTTAGGTTAGGTTAGGTTAGGTTAGGTTAGGTTAGGTTAGGTTAGGTTAGGTTAGGTTAGGTTAGGTTAGGTTAGGTTAGGTTAGGTTAGGTTAGGTTAGGTTAGGTTAGGTTAGGTTAGGTTAGGTTAGGTTAGGTTAGGTTAGGTTAGGTTAGGTTAGGTTAGGTTAGGTTAGGTTAGGTTAGGTTAGGTTAGGTTAGGTTAGGTTAGGTTAGGTTAGGTTAGGTTAGGTTAGGTTAGGTTAGGTTAGGTTAGGTTAGGTTAGGTTAGGTTAGGTTAGGTTAGGTTAGGTTAGGTTAGGTTAGGTTAGGTTAGGTTAGGTTAGGTTAGGTTAGGTTAGGTTAGGTTAGGTTAGGTTAGGTTAGGTTAGGTTAGGTTAGGTTAGGTTAGGTTAGGTTAGGTTAGGTTAGGTTAGGTTAGGTTAGGTTAGGTTAGGTTAGGTTAGGTTAGGTTAGGTTAGGTTAGGTTAGGTTAGGTTAGGTTAGGTTAGGTTAGGTTAGGTTAGGTTAGGTTAGGTTAGGTTAGGTTAGGTTAGGTTA